>NC_136489.1:160229735-160462235 GCF_053919585.1 Euprymna scolopes | reverse complement strand
TGTTTTTAATAGTAATTATTATACATTTTTAATATAAGAAATTGTAATATCTTAATACTTTTATTAGGAAAATGTCCTCCCATGACCCAATTCTGATTAATCGTCCCAACACTAGTGTGTACCCAATGAGCAACACTGTTGTCTGGGTGCATCAAAATATTTATGTTCATGACAATTTTCCAGGATTCAAACGCTCCAAATGGAACACCATAAACCTTAACCCTTTATGATCTGAATTATGATTAAAAAAATATTTGTTAATTTGGGTTAGTTTAAAGGGTAAGGATACTATGATTTTAAGACTTTTTCACTATAACGACCTTTCATTACGAAGTTCAATAGTTAAACTGCCACTGAGAATTTTTGCATTCGATAAACTTACTTTGATTTTTATCCATAGTGCTTGAAAAAAAGTGTGTTTATGACGACAAACGAAATCCTCTACTCTGAGACAAATGGCGGCATACTGAATGTAAAACAATGGACAGTTGTAATCTGGAGGTATCTGGCACTGCTTATATTTTTATAAAAAAATTTTTTAATCAATAATTTAATAACCAAACGATGCCATAATAATTAAATCTTTTAAAATCCTATTAAAAAAAAAAAATTATTTCGTAAAAAAAACCCTAAAAAAAAAACAAAGAAAACAAAACAGAAATGCAAGTAAAGACTCCCGAACAATGCCGGGTTTGTCAAGTTCATTTATGTTGACCTTTTCAACTAATAGAAACAAGTTTGTTGAATTAAATCTTGTAGAATTCAAGCATCCACACAAATCTTGCAAACTAGATCCATTTTCTAATTTTTCTTATACACACATGGAGGAAGGTGAGGGGGGGGTCTTAATGGATACCATTGTGGATTATGGGATCAAATCCTATCCAATCTATTCTGGTTAGTTAAAGGTTGTATACAGGATGGAACGATAAAATTATCACCTTAGAAAAGACAACATGATTCCATTTCTGTTTGATGAAAACCCGGTTTTCTTTTTTGTTGCAGACCATCTACTAATTTGCCAGTTGTGTACAAATCTCAAGAGCGATACGAGCCTTCTGAAAGTGACACAATGTTCAACAGAGAAATAAACTAAGATTAATGTACAAAATGTTTAATGATTTTTTTTTTTTTTTTTTTTCAATTTTTACCTATTTTCGACCCCTTAAAAACAATTTTAACCGGCTAAAGACCCATAAAAGAACGACCTGTAAAAAAATCTGATCATTTGAGGCCCCTATCGCCGCTCTGTGACTTTTAGTTTCGGGGGAAGATAGTTTGAAAATATCGAGACAAACACAGACAGACAGACATATAGCCTTTTCTATATAAGATTTGGATTTGCATTGTTTGAACTATTATTTTTTATCTTGGTTGAAAATAATAGTCTAAACGATCCAAAAAAAAAAAAAAATTATTAATCCTCATCTCAAAAATATACAAACATCATATCAAAATAAAAACGTAATGAACCCGGATTTATTTAAAAAGAAAATAGTCTTGGTGCTATTTGCGTTTTGAATTTCTAACAGCTATGTTTGTTGGGAAAGCAAAAAAAAAAAAAAAAAAAAAAAAAAAGCAAAGCAAAAAAACATTTTTCACCATTCACCAACAACATCCAGTGTGAATGAATGCACCTGAAGACGGGTGGAGGTTACATCGACCGAAACGTTGTGGAAAAAACCAACCAAGATGAGAATAATAGTCCAAATAATACGAACATCCTCATCTAAAAATATACAAATCATATTTTTTTCCCTTCACTTCGTCTAAATATAGTAAGCCGACAATCATCATAAAATGTCTTTGTGATCAGATTTGATACTTTGTTTTATCGTTTTATGAACATCACTAGTTTAACTTTTGGTCATTAAATTCTTGATGACAACTCGATATAATGTTACATATTTTGTTGCATAATCATAAAATTGGAGACAGATTGGGGTTTATCTATATACTAGCGGGACTACCCGGCGTTGCTCGGGACCGTATAAACAACTAGCAGGGCTACCCGGCGTTGCTCGGGACCGTATAAACAATGAAAAAACAAAAGCAGATTATTGAACATATGTTTTATTCTTAGGGGAGAGGAATCTTTCATCCCAAGTTTTAGCGTTACAAACAAACATTTGTCTTTTATATATATAGATAATGACAGGTTTTTGGGGGGCCCCCCTCGAAGATAACTGATCAGTTGACCAACTTCTAGTGGTCCGTTTGACGAGAAATTTCGATATTTGTCATCCGGGTGATGGGGCTTCGATATGATACCAAAGTTGTCAAGTTTGGTTCCGTCTTTCAAAAGTTTTAGCGTTACAAACAAACATACATACATACACACAGACGTTTGGCTTTTATATATATAGACTAGCAGGGCTACCCGGCGTTGCTCGGGACCGTATAAACAATGAAAAAAACAAAAGCAGATATTGAACATATGTTTTATTCTTAGGGGAGAGGAATCTTTCATCCCAAGTTTTAGCGTTACAAACAAACATTTGTCTTTTATATATATAGATAATGACAGGTTTTTGGGGGCCCCCCTCGAAGATAACTGATCAGTTGACCAACTTCTAGTGGTCCGTTTGACGTGAAATTTCGATATTTGTCATCCGGGTGATGGGGCTTCGATATGATACCAAATTTGTCAAGTTTGGTTCCGTCTTTCAAAAGTTTTAGCGTTACAAACAAACATACATACATACACACAGACGTTTGGCTTTTATATATATAGATGAAAAGTTGAATTTGGTTTTGTAATATATTTGTTATTCCTATGAGAGAGGAATTTTGTATGTTTATGTATCATTTGCTATTTCGAGCAAAAGAATATTTAACCTACATAAGACGGGTATTACACATATGAAATAATTGTATCTTACCTAGGGTAGGTAATTTACAGCATGTATATGCAAGGACAGGTAATATACAACACATTTATCTCATCAAATCCCAAGCGATGCCAGGTATTTTGCTTAATATATTTTTGCTAAGCAATGAAACACATTGAGAATAGGAGACAGATTGGGTTTTATCTATATATTAATACGATAGCATGTGTGTTATTCTGTGTGTCACACTTACATCTTTTTTCTTCCGAGTGACTGTCGTTTAATTATTATGATCTTCCCTTTCTTGTAATAAATAATTTCACCGAAAATTCTTCATGAGTTTTGGTTTCGATTATAGCTGAAGGAACTCAAATTATATAACTATATATATATATATATATATATATATATATATATAAATATAACTACTTAATTTACTCACATAAAATTGATATGTGAAAGTATAGATTTATGTGTAAACTTTAAGTATTTACTTCAATAGTGCGCAATACGTAGGTAGAGCTAGTTAGTAATTTATAAATTATATATGTTGATTAAGCTACACTGAATATTCCATGTTTCATCCACTTTAGGACTCCTCAGGCGCATAAGCCTGAGGAGTCCTAGAGTGGATGAAACGCGGAATATTCAGTGTAGCTTAATCAACATATATATTTTATAAATTACTATATATATATATATATATATATACTCTCCTATAAATTCGTTTTTCTTTTGTGTGTATTGATATTCATATTAAAAACCCTCTTTTCTATTTATTTAAAAAGAAAATACAATTTTCTTATATATGGGTTGTGGAAATGCATTCACGAGGAAAATATCTACCTAATTTGCATATTCTTTTAAACATTCATTTTAATTAATTCCCTATTAGTTTTTTTCGTTTTTCTTATGGGATGATCATCTTTAGTTAACTATTACGTGTAATTATATTCATGCAGATATTCTACATGATTTATACTTGCATAATATTTGTGTAAAACCTTTACAGTAAACAAAAAATTCTTTCCATATATATTTATGTATACGTATATGTTTTTGTTTAATCTATTAGTCTATCTATCTATCTATCAAAGTGAACGTGTCTGTGTGTCTACATTTCCCTACGTAATAACTCTGTCATTTTTTAGTCTACAGACTCGAAATTTGATATACAGGGTACTGAGATTTGGGAAAATCTATGTGATCGGTTTTCGGCCAGAAATTTGGCTGTTAAGGGGTTCAAAGTTCAACGATTTGACCTTTGAGAACTTTACCAAACTCCTCTGACAATTTTGGGTCTAAACACTTGAAACTTTAGATATAGGTTCCTTGGACATGGATCTAACTTAATAACTTCATTTGAGCACCAAACAATAAATCTTAAGGGGTCATAATAGGGGTCAAAGTTAAAAAAATTGACAGTTTTTTTTTTTTTTTTTTTTTTTTTTTTTTTGCTTTTTTTGCTCAGCATACACCTCCAAACACCCAGGCAACGCCGGGCACCTATGCTAGTATATATATAAAAGTGAACGTGTCTGTGTGCGTGTGTACATTTCCCTACGCAATAACTCTCTCAATTTTAAGTCTACAGACTCGAAATTTGATATACAGGGTACTGAGATTTGGGAAAATCTTTGTGATAGGTTTTCGGCCAGAAATTTGGCTGTTAAGGAGTCAAAGTTCAACGATTTGACCTTTGAAAACTCTACCAAACTCCTTCGAAAATTTTGGTTCTAAACACTTGAAATTTTAGATATAGGTTCCTTGGACATGGATCTAACTTAATAATTTGATTTGAGCCCAAAACAATAAATGTTAAGGGGTCATAATAGGGGTCAAAGTTAAAAAAATTGACTGCTTTTTTTTTTTTTTTTTTTTTTTCGCTCAACATACACCTCCAAACACCCGGGCAACGCCGAGCTGAAATGCTAGTATATATATATATATATATATATATATATATATATATATATATATATATATATATATAGTCATCCACATACAGTACTGTTTCGGTGTATCACAGCTCATCGGTGCGGCTAGACAGGCAACTACCTCAAGCCAGAATCGAACCCCGACCATCCATACGACAGTCAAGGCTTCGAACTATTACTCTAGTCAGAAGCTGCTGTCTGTGTTGTAATGAATTAACAATGTTTTAATATCGTCTGAATACCTAAACTCGATTTGTTTACACAAAGAGCATTGCTTAATACACTAATAGTATATCGTGTATCACTTCCCAATATGCTCAACCCAAGATAAGGAGCATTATAGTCATCCACATACAGTACTGTTTCGCTGTATCACAGCACATCGGTGCAGCTAGACTGGAACCAAAACTTGTGAATAATAAAATATATATATATATATATTATTCTCAAGTTTTGGTTTCAGTTTCGATTCAAGCTGATGCAGTCATATGGATATATTTTTTTATTTTGGAAATCACAACTTTTATAATACTTAAATTAAACATAAATTGACTCCATAATATTAAATATGAAATCTGCATAAATTAGAATATCATATTTAAGGTTATGTTGGGTGTCGTTGCTAGTTTTTTTTTATTATTGCATTGATGACCTGTTTTCAAATGAGTAATTTTAGATATTTTATTTAATCTAGTCAAAGTCGCATGGCATGACGGTTATAGATGTCGACTTTGAGCTCATCATTCTAGGTTTCCAATTCTGTATAGGCCAGGGTTTCCCAAACTTCAGGACACCATGGAGCCCCTGAGCAAGGCAAAAGTTTTTCATAGAGCACTAACAAGATAATTTCTAAAAAAAAAAAAAAAAAAAAAAAATATGAAAAACATTAATTTAAAATTTTAACACTGACTAATGATAATGTTTACAACCATTTCTTTGTTTTTCATTAATCAAAAATTGTTGCATATTTTTGTTAATTTACTTTTTATTTTTTATTTTTTCATGAACCATCCTGAAACTCTTTACACCTGTAGTTATGTATCATATCTCAATCCAGTAAAAAAAAAAAAGATCAATAATTAAATGTCTGCAGTCATTTAATTTTTCCATATAAAGCATTTGGTCCTCTTTAAGAAAGGACTTCCGGAGCCCCTCAGCTTCACTCATGGAGACCCAGGTCTCCGTGGAGCCCACTTTGGGAGACCTTGGTCTAGGCTACTTTCATCATCACTTACATTAAAATTTGAATAAATTTAAATAATTTTTTAATTCTGTAATTTTCTAAGCCCATAATTTCAAGTCTTTTATTGAAGTTTTCTTCATAGTAGTTTCATCTGATATCAACACATCTGTGTCGTCTTCAAGTTCAATGTAAACAAGTTCTTGATGAGCCGTCCCCTTAAGTAATCCAATTTACTAAATTTTCACTACTAATGATTATCATGATATTGTTCCATTGATTACTGTACACTCATTAACCCTTATCCTCGAGTGGCTTCTGGGCCTTGATAATGTGGCGACTCCTTTTGTAAAAAAAAAAAAAAAAAAAAAATTTTTTAATTATTTTTAAACCCATATCTCTGAATTCCTCCATTTCATTATCATCCTGACATTTTCTAGATTCATTTATTGATTTTACAAATCTTTTGATGAAAAATTCTTAGTTAATTGTTTTTATATTTATTTGTGAACCGTTATCCTCATCTTCATACTGCCTTCCATAGTTGTTGTCGTCTCATCACGTTTTGGTCAACTAGTTCTCGGCTATCTTAATGCTCACCTGGAACCGTAGAGATTCAACGCCTCTATCCACTGCGGCACGAGCCCCAAAGGTGATCAAGGTTTAATTTTTTGGTTTTATAAATCCAAGTTTTTCGTTCCTATCTCGTCTTCCATCGTTGGGTCTGTACCGAATGATATATTATTTTATTGGAATCCTTTGAGGTCAATAATTAAATGTCTGTAGCCATTTACGTTTAAGTAATTTGTATATTTATTTCTTTATTTGCGGACTATTATCCTCATCTTCATAGTTGTTGTTTGACGACCTTTCGGCTAACTATCCCTCTGCCCTTCGTCAGGTGTGGTTAACTGCGACGTGATAGGAATTCGGAGTTTCTTGACTGTATCCTCAGTAATTACTACCTTCCAACTAATCCTCTGACCGACTATGGGTCGGATTATTAAGATTACTACGCTACCAACATACGACTAAAAGCCACTCGAGGATAAGAGTTAATGAATGCAAGTTGGTAGTGTAGTAATTATTAATTGTGTAAATTTGGTAGAATTTGATTATTTATGGGGACAGCTCAACAAGAACTTATTTACATTGGATTTGAAGACTACCATGTTGTATTCAACTGGGAAGCAGGCCTGTAGAATAGTGTTCTATAGACAGGCAATTCTGGGAAAGAAGCTTTGTTCATGAAATCTGCGTTTAGATTTAGGCACAGATAGAGAGTAGGAGAAATCATATATAGTGGTTGTAACTAGTCGAGTCTTTCTTGTGGAATCATAGATAGGAGTTAGAGCAGAGATAGGCTCGCAACATCTCTTCTATGGGAAAGAGGTTGCAGGTAAGAGAAAAGAGCATCACCTACTAGGTTTCGAAGCTGATTTTAAACTCTATCCTGGCAGGATATGGCATGTCGTGCAGTTCCTGCCCAGATGTGTCAACAGTGCTCCATTTTAGGGTGAACCTGGCTCTTGTACAGATAGAGGATTTCGTTGTATATATATTTTTTTTTTTCTTATCTTTATTTATAAACTTGTATCATTTATCACAATAACAGATTAAAATGCCACATTCATATTCAAAGTAGAACAATAGCTTTCTAATATATTCGTCAGGTGTATGCGATCAAAGGTCTGGGGGTTAACTAATTTGCATATTGCTTTTCAAAATGATGTCTCATTAATTCTCTTATTATACTTATTGTTTTCTAATTCAGGGATTGTTTTCCTTATAGTACATAGTTCTATTTAAAAAAAAAATTTTTTTTTATAGCGTGGATAGAAATTTAACATTTTGGTTATAAATAGTTTTTCCCGTCTTTTTGGATAAATTTATTTCTGGGTGTTGTGACCTAGTTCTACAGTGTAAATTAAAACAGTCTCTACCCCTTCGCACGCACGCACGCACGCGCGCGCGCACACACACACACACACACACACACACACACACACACACACACACACAGAGAAACTTATGCTCAAAATTTAAAATTCTAAAATGATTTCTCAGTGTCTCTGAAATAGGTGACTGTCTGGCATCCAGTAGGATGTCCCATCCCCAGCCAAAATAAAAAGATGATCAAATTCAAATAAAAGATGCAATAGACAAGCTAAATCACTCATCTATACATAGTACAATGTTATATTTTTTAAATTACATTTTCCTTAACATACCATATATTTCTTTAGTTTTACTAAACTTAATATCATTTAACTTTTTATTAGTCACCTGGGTATTCCAAATATGGTTAGTCCCAGGGGTAGTTTATACACCCCAATACAAAAATATTTATAGTGTAATTATTTTGTAAAATATAGTTACCCTGCCGGTTCAGGATATATATACAATCCCTGTTGAACAGTTTGAATCACTTGTATCTTGTTGATATTAATATAAAATAATACAATAAAATAAATTATGAGACTAAGCAGAAGTTAAGATATTACATTAGCTATAAGACTGAAAGAGTAATAAATTGTAAATAAAATAATAATCCCATAAAAACTTATGATAAAGAAAATATTAATTCCATATTACAGAGTAGCCTAATGATACATAATATATCCACAAATTTTCATTCCCACTAGAAAAATACAGAAATATATAAATCATAAAATCATACCTACATTAGTCAGCTGGGGTGGCTGGACACCCCAGAAGGACAAAGCGACGTCTCCAAGGAAAACTGATTATAGAGCTGTGCTATCACCGAGTCAGGAGCATACTGGAAGGGAGGAAAAAAAATGTTACTAACTAGGAATTATGAGCACATAAGCAAAATTGAAGTGACAAAACACCCCACGGGATTAGTGCAGGATTAAAAAGATGTTCGAAAAATAAATATCTCTAAAAACAAAAAATATCTCTTTAAAAAAAAAAGAAAAAAAAAAAAGAAATATCTCTGAAAACGAAACAATAAATATCTCTGAAAACGAAACAATAAATATCTCTGAAAACGAAACAATAAATATCTCTGAAAACGAAACAATAAATATCTCTAAAAACGAAACAAAAATATCTCTAAAAACGAAACAATAAATATTTCTCCAAAAAAAAAAAAATGGTAAATTAATAATATATTATATGGAGCAACATTTTTTTGTATATTCGTGTATCATTTGAACGTTTCTCTTTGTTGTTTAAGACGTGATTTTATTAGATATCCTATGAATCATGCAAGTTTTTCAGTAGGCTAGACTAACATTGATCGATGTTTGTAAGAATATGTAAAAACTAGTGTTAGGACGATTAATCGGAATTGGAATAAAAAAAAAATCAGATCTTTTTGAAGTATCGTAGTAAACTGTGCCTACTTTCTGATGCCAAAAATGATTCTTGTAATTGTTTATTATTTGATTAGTTTTTGTTTGAAACTTAATTTTCCATTGCTGCTACTAAAGATAAAATGGTAAATGTGTACTGGTTTTAAGCTACAAATAAAATTAAAATATATAGATCATCCACACAAGTTTATTTTTACGTCCACAAAAATATATCGCATGGGTTTTTATGGTAATCTAAAGAAAAACAACTCTACAGCTAAATATTTAGTGATTTTAAAAGAATCGGAATCTGGAATTTAAAACAGTTGGGAATTTATCAGAATGCGGGGGGGGGGGATTTTATATATAGATGTTAGAAAGCCATGTGATACTTGAGTATGCAGTATAAAAATGTCCTAAGTATGTACGGCACAACCATGTTGACACCCTGGTTCTTGCCAGATTACCGAAGTTAAGCAACGTTGAGCGTGGCCAGTACCAGATGAGTGACCATTTGGGTAAGTTAGGCGCTGTATGTACCTTTTGGGAAGGTTGGGCGCGGGGTGAGCACCCTCACCCCAAAAAAAGAACTCCTCGCTACAAAAGCATCTACAAAGTTGTGGCCTAGGGGCTCAAGGCCATGGATGGGTTCTAAGTATGGACCATAAACTCATTGACCATTATGTGTTATTGTAAATTTGACTTGAAAATACTAAATATTCTTAGGAGATAAAATCTTCTTTGCTGTAAATCATTCCAAGGACATAATGATTCCTAAGTGGTATACCAAGTTTTTCCCTGCCAGGGATGAGGGAGGGGGAGACGCATAAAGATTATGACCTCTAGAATTGCAAACAACTCTTGCATTTAACATTGTTGGGTAGAGCACTGTCGTAAATAATCTCACCCGCTACTTAATTGGCTGAAAAATGCGAAGCCTGTTGTTTGTTTGTTTACAAACAGGCGGTTTGAGCACTGTAAAAGTGGTGGCGGATGTCTATTTAAATAGACATTCCGACGAGTTATTTGCGGGTGTCGCTTCTGTGGTCGAGTGGGAGAACTGTCGACTGTCAACACGACGGTTCTAGGTTCAATCCTTGGCTTGGGAGAGATGCTAGTCTAGCGACACTGATGAGTTGTGATACAACGAAACAGGACTGTATGTCGATGACTACAAATATATTTTAAGCCCCCCCTCTTTGGGTAGAGCACTGTCGTAAATAATCTCACCCGCTACTTAATTGGCTGAAAAATGCGAAGCCCGTTGTTTGTTTGTTTACAAACAGGCGGTTTGAGCACTGTAAAAGTGGTGGCGGATGTCTATTTAAATAGACATTCCGATGAGTTATTTGCGAGCGTCGCTTCTGTGGTCGAGTGGGAGAACGGTCCACTGTCAACACGACGGTTCTAGGTTCAATCCTTGGCTTGGGAGAGATGCTAGTCTAGCGGCACTGATGAGTTGTGATACAACGAAACAGGACTGTATGTCGATGACTACAAATATATATATATATATATATATATATATATATATATATATATATATATATATATAATGAGTAAATGGTAAAAAACCTGAAAAAGTGCTCAATATTACTGTAGAGCAAAATATATTTTTTTAATTAAATTAAAAACGGCAATATATATATGTGTGTGTATGTGTGTGTGTGTATATATATAGATATATGTATATATCTATATATATATATATATGTTTCCTTTTCAGATTAAATGTTTTTAACTCTTTTTCAAAGTGGTTTTTAACATGTTTTATTAACTATGTATATATAATATATATTCACTGTTTTTGAGAAAGAATTCCAGCAAAGTGCTCGATTATAAAGAAAAAAATTTTCAATATAAGAGCTTAATATTTATTTATTTAAAAACTGTACAGAAGGTCAGAAAAACATTGGTACCATCGGTTTCAAGCTTAACATGATGTTAGGCTTTCATTAGCCATTTCTTTTCTGTTTATCTTACCAAGGAAAAACTAGGACCACATATATTATCTCTAATGTTCATTTTTATTTAATTATAGCTAGTCCATTACTATTTCTATATATTTTATTCTAATATCAATTTTTCAATTATTTATTTTATATATATATATATATATATATATATATATATATATATATATATATAAGCCCCAAATGTATTTATTTCACACTCATATTGTTTTATTACTGATATGTTGCGTCTTATACGTGTTTCATTGAATAGCAGAAATTCACCAAACAAATCTTCAGAGACATAAGTTCCTTGAAAAATACAGTTTTTTTTTCTTTGCATAGAAAAGAATAAATAATGGTAAAAGGAAATGGGAACTCTTAAAAATCACAAGAGAAAGAAAAGTTTTACATATTATATGATATATTGGAACCTTCCAGATATAAAAAACACTTTTTATTCAGATCACACGAGAGGAGTAAATTAATTGTGACTGTGATATATATATATCTAAACAATATGATATAAATGCGGGAGTGCCCCAGGGTTCTATCCTTGGACCTCTATTGTTCCTGATATTCATAAATGACCTCCCCGACAACATTGCCTCTGAGATGGGTATATATGCTGATGATACTACACTCTATGGCAGACACGGCAGGAAGACGAATGAACACATTTCTAAAGAAATGGCAGAAACACTAGAGGAAGACCTCCAATCTGTAGTGGAATGGGGACAAAAGTGGTTGGTCGCATTCAATGCTGCCATGACTAAACTAGTTTCATTCAATAATTACAAGAAACCCTCTCTACCACCCATAGCAATGGCCAACGACTCTTTATCTGAGAGTCCATCTTTCAAACTCCTTGGCCTAACGTTCACAGGAAACATGAGTTGGAACAATTACATTGAAGGCATTGCCAGGGCCGCTGCAAGAAAGGTAGGCTCTCTCTACCGTGCTAGAAAACTACTAACACCCGAAAGTATCCTGTACCTCTATAAGGCCACCATTCGCCCATGTATGGAGTATTGCTGCCACATCTGGGCTGGTGCATCTGCTACTAGTCTCTCGCTCCTTGACAAGGCTCAAAAGAGAGTCGCAAACCTGATAGGCCCTGAACTGGCATCTAAGCTTCAGCCTCTGTCCCATCGACGAAATGTTGCATCCCTCTGCCTTTTCTACAAGTATTTTAGTGGTGAATGCTCTGACGAACTGCAATCACTTGTGCCCCCACGACGCGAGCACCCTCGACAAACCCGACAGGCTACTAGATCCCACCCCCACACTGTAGAGGTCCCTAGATGTAAAAGATCTTTTTACTCCAATAGTTTCTTCCCCAGAACCGCAAGACTCTGGAATTCCATTCCAGGTCCCTGCTTCCCCAACAGTACTGACGTGCAGAAGTTCAAGTGTAACGTGAACCGACACCTTGCTGCCCAAATCCCTACATAGTACCCCAGTAGTTGTTGCCCCTGATAGTAGTCCCCTACACCAAAGTGGCAATTTGCCTTGTTTGGGGTGAAAATGTAATAAAAAAAAAAAAATATATATATATATATATATATATATATATATATATTGGCTGAAAATGCGAAGCTCGATGTTTGTTTGTTTACGAACAGGCGATTTGAGCACTATAAAAGTGGTGGCGGGTGTCTATTTAAATAGACATTCCGACGAGTTATTTATGGGCGTCGATTCCATGGTCGAGTGGGAGAACTGGCGACTGTCAACACAACGGTTCTAGGTTCAATCCTTGGCTTGGGAGAGATGCTAGTCTAGCGGCACTGATGAGTTGTGATACAACGAAACAGGACTGTATGTCGGTGACTACAAATATATATATATGTGTGTGTGTATGTGTGTTTATGGGAAAAATACGCTTTTGCAATTATATTCTACTATTTGTGTATACCAATTTTATTTTGTTTAGAAACTATCTGTTTGTTAACTATAACAACAGATCTGTTTCATTTACATGAAACAATTAATATTTTTATGTTAACATGGATTTTTTTCTTACATATACTCATCAGAAAAAACAGAACTTTTCTTAGAAAGCAAGAATATAAATATAATGTAGAAAATGAAGCATATACAAGAACTTGCATTGTATGTTTACTTTAGGTTGCTATCTTTGGCAGAGCGTAATTGTTTTTCATAAAAAATGATTGAGGGCGTGTGCTAATAATAACATAAAAATCAACTTCCAACATCAATACCAAAACTGAACCAACTGAAAACAGCAAAACATTTTTAATAATATAAATGGTCTAATATTTTTTTCAGATAGCTTTGACACAAATAAATAATTAATTTGACTTCTGAAAGATATGTCAAGTAGGTTCTATGTGAAGTCCCTCCACAAACACCACCAAATACTGGCAAGTTTCCTTGCCACATCTGAATGATTATGCAAAAATGAACCTTTTCCTTTTTTTTTTTTTTTTAATATTCACTTTGGTTACTAGTGTGTGTGTGTGTGTATATATGTGTGTGTATATATATATATATATATATATATATATATATATATATATATATATATATATATATATACGAACAAATGTAATTTTTTACCTTTTAATACACACATATATATAGACGGGTCAATGCACCAGTTGATATAAAAAATTGCAACATTTTGTTTCTTATGGCAGTTTGGGTCTACTCTACATCATATTAAAGTTTGGACAACATTTGCGCATGGGAAAATTTTAAAGTTGAACATTTTCGACTCACATGTCATTTTCCATTACACTTTAAAACACCAACTCGGTCAGTTTTTGTGATAAACCAATAAATCTTTTTATCCATGTTTTCAGGCTCAATCTTTCATATGAAATGGTTTCAATAGTATTGCTGTCATATTTGGGCTGGTGCATCGGCTACTAGTCTCTCGCTCCTTGACAGGGTTCAAAAGAGAGTCGCAAATCTGATAGGCCCTAAACTGGCATCTAAGTTTCAGCCTCTGTCCCATCGACGAAACGTTGCATCCCTCTGCCTGTTCTACAAGTATTTTAATGGTGAATGCTCTGATGAACTGCAAGCACTTGTGCCCCCACAACGTGAACACCCTCGACAGACCCGACAAGCTGCAAAATCCCACCCCCACATTGTAGAGATCCCTAGATGTAAAAGATCTTTCTACTCCGGTAGTTTCTTCCCCAGAACCGCTAGACTTTGGAATTCCATTCCAGGTCACTGCTTCCCCAACTGTACTGACATGCAGAAGTTCAAGTGCAACGTGAACCAACATCTTGCTGCCCAAATCCCTACATAGTACCCCAGTAGTTGTTGCCCCTGATAGTAGCCCCCTACACCAAAGTGGCAATGTGCCTTGTTTGGGGTGAAAATGCAATAAAAAAAAAAAAAATATGAAATGGTTGCCAGTGATGTTGAATCCCTACTTACATCATATCTATGATTACCCCTACCCCACCCCAGTTCACACAAGTCGTAATGTTTTTCAAAGTTGTTCACACTTATTCCTCGTCCTCATCATCTATGACTGGAGCATTTTTCATATTGTCACAGTTGCCATCTTGGCTATGTCGACATGCACCAGTACATTCAAGTACATGTTTTCTGCAGATACACCTTGAGGTAATACATCCTTTCAAACAGTTGCAATGAATCATCTGAATCAGGAATTTTGTCTGTCATCACATTGGAGGTGTGTGTTGAGCAAATTAAAAAAAAAAATTGTAGCAGGCAGGCAGGCTCGAACCCGTGATGCAAAGGCAGAAAAGGAAGTAAAGGGGTGTGTAAGGGTGTTGGTTGAGCCAAAAAAAAAGAAGAAAAAAAAAGGAAAATTGCGAGCGCAAAAAAAAAAAGGAGTAGTAAGCTGGCTCGAACTCATAAAGCGCTAGAGGAAAAAAGAGGTGAAAAAAAACCCAAACGGTTTTACCGATGTGCCTACCTTGATTGTACACAGGCGGTGGAAATAACGCCTTTTATGTGATGACAAGGGTTTAATGACTTGCAAAAAATGTCAGCAAAAAAAAAAACGACCCTCCCTGTAGAAAAGTGCCCACTGAAGGAATTATGATTTTGGTTATTTTTTCGATATTTGTCGTCCGAAGGGTCTAGCTTCAAAATGATACGGATCTCGTGAAAATCTGTCACCTATGTCGAAAGTTTTAGGCAGACATACAAACATACATCTGTACATTCATATATACATATATACATATATACATACATTTAAACGGGTAGGTGAGATTTATATTATAGACTAGCGGGAGTACCCAGCGTTGCCCGGGTGTTTGGAGGTGTGTGTAAGGGGGGGGGGGGTAAAGAATAAGCGAAGTAATATTGCTGTTTAAACTTTTTTACAAAATCGGAAAAAACAAAACAAAAAGCAGCGAACGGATGTAAGACTTCTTTTAAAAAATCGGAAAAACAAAAACAAAAAAAAAAAAGGAAACAAAAAAACACAGCAAAAAGCGGGGAAAATATGGTATAAATAACCTTGTTTCAATATTAAAAGTTTAAAAATCGAAAAAAAAATATATCTGATAACTGGGATTGAACCGGCAATCTTAAGATAACGACATTGTCAATTAATCCATTACGCTATGAACAAGTGGACGAATCTAGGTTGGTTTTTATAATATTTAAACGGATTCAAGGTACAACGTCTTTCGCACGTGTTGACGCATGCGTAGAAGCCATCTTGTCATGAAGATACAATTTTTTTTCCATCCCTCATGGTAGAAAAGGGTCTGGTTGAGGGTGAAGGAATGAATGTTTTTGGCCAATTTTTTAATATTTGTCGGCCGAAAGTTCGAGTTTTAAAATGATGCCTATCTCGTAAAAATCCGTCGCCTCTGTCAAAAGTTTTTGTGAGACATGCAAGCACACATACATACATAATACATGCGCACACACATTTTCGCTTTTGTATATATAGACTAGCGAGAGTACCCGGTGTTGCCCAGGTGTTACGAGGTATGTGTGCTCTTAAATCAAAAAGAAACCCGGGGGGGGGGGTAAAAAGTTTTGGTAAGTTGGTAGGATCAAACCTGAAGCCCTGAGGCGAAGTTGGAAAATAAAATGTGAAAAAAAAACATGATACGTTAACCGCTCGGCCAGCCAGAATGAGTTACTGAAAGATGTTTGAATTTATTTAAGTAAGAAGGGAAATGACAGGTGTCCGCACTCTATGACGTCAGGTGGAAGTGGTAGAGTTAACATTTGTGCGACGACGTAAGCAATAGCTATTCAGCGGTGAACATTTTCTGCGGGACAGTTTTTAATGAAGTCAATAACCCAGTTTGTTTGTTTTTACCTAACTTTGGGGAAAAACGGCTCTCCCATTTATTAGGGGAGTGGCTCGTCTTGAAATGAAAGCAACTGTCTGATATGACGACGGTAAGCCGACATTGACCAAACGTTACATCGCTTTCTAGAGACCACTGGCCGTGGGCCAGAATTTTAATCCAATTTCGCTTTTTTTATACCAACAAACGAAAGCAAACATGCGGCGATCCTAAAATGTTGAATATTTAACGTTTCAAAGTCAGGCAAATTTAATAGACAGGCGACCTCCGTTAAGTCGGAGATATTATCATTTAGACAGCATATAAAAAGTTTTAAAAATGAGCGATGGCCTCAAGAAGCCGCCGGAAAAAAGCCTTTTGCAAATCTACACAAAAAGTGAACGTACATACATACACACATTTTCGCTTTTATATATATAGATTAGTACATCCCATCCATTCCATAATATGGAAGTAAATTTGCCGAGAATTAAATCTGCAAGCTAAGGCGGTTAGAAGGAGTCGTTCTGGTGTGACGAACATCTTTGCCGTTGCAACTTTTTTGCAGAGCCACTGAGTCCTTTTAATCTCCATTGAATAGTGCTATCACTGCTTTAGAACCATTGGTTTCCACAACATCCTGCGTTTGTTTGGGTGAAAGTTTTTGAACAGTCTTTCATTGTCTTTTCTCTTTTGATAATTCACCGGAATCCCGACTTTCTTCCAATCCTGAATACATTGAACGCTGAATCATATCCGGTATATAAAGCATGTAGAAACAATAGGTCATTGCAAACTGCTTCACCAAGCACCTGTTTGAGAACCTTGATATTATAGGTGTATGATTTCACCTTGTCAGAGTAGAAATAAAGTAATTTTTTTTTTGTCTAACCTCCTGAAGAAGATGTCTATGTATATAAAAGGCAAAATGTGTGTATATTTGTGTGTGTCATTTTTTTTGTATGTCCGCCTAAGGATTCGGCGTTCGGAGAGAGTCACTAAATCTTACAACTTTTTATATACTGTGTAGATTACAATATGCCCGACGAGGTCGTCTGAATCTTTTATGTTACAAAATTCGCGCTGTGATTTCATTTTTCCACTACTATGGTGTGATGCTTGACCTAGAAAACCACACGTTCACGTTCGTTTAACCACCTGCCTTTTTAAACGTTTAATTTCACCCTTCTTCACTTCTCTGTCCGCATAGTGTCATGGTAAATTGTCAGACTATTTGTTTCAAGGCTTCGGGTTCGAGCCTACCTCCCTACCAAATTTTTCTTTTCTTTTTTTTTTTTTTTACACGTGGGCAATGCCAGGCATCCCCGCTAGTAAATAATAAAATAACAAAATTCACATGAAACCGTTGTATCTGTTTGAATACTTATCTCTTTGGTCACTCACAGAGAAATCCTTGTACACTGAAGCACTCTTTACTTTTTCTATGAAGAGTCCATTGTTTTATTTATTTATTTATTTATTTTTTTTCCTACTGATTATTTCAGCATATGTACTCATTTCAAGCGTGTTCTTAACAATATAAGCGTAACACTTGTGACTTTTATTTGTCTAACTAAATCATTAATATTTTACAATGTTCCGGACAAACACTTGACTGAAGCTAATAAACTATTTCTCTGTTCGTTCATTTCAAGTCTGAACTTCTCATGCTTATTTAAAGCAATCATTACTTTTATTTAAAAAAAAAAATTTGTTTTGTTGATTTGTACTCACTAGGAGTTCTCACACAGGTTATAATTAGAAATAACTCGCTGACAACAACTGGTGTTGTTCCCTGGAGTCTCTCCAGATTTCCAGTACTCTTCACCTGTTTTGGTAACTTTTGTAAATGAATTTGCATCATCACAATGATGTTGACTCCTTGCTGCCAACGACCGTTGGGATTCACTGGAATTTTGATGGCAACAAACCTCCTCAAGATCTCACTCCTCTTTGCACTCATTCAGTGGAAGTCTGGTTAGTGATTTCTCTCCTCGGTCTTTTCATCGTCCTCACCCTTCTTGACTATTTGGTGTGGTACCAGCTTATGCTGACAGTAAAATTTTTTGGGAGGCAGAGGCATAGAGAATAATAATAATTATTACTAGCAGGACCTGTGGAAATTTCATAGGCGACTCATTCATATGTAATATATTGATGTTGGCATTCTGTAGATGTTCAGTGTAAATGGAGACGCTCTGATATTATTGTAGCTTTTTTTTTGTTAAAATTGTAAAAGTATTTATCTAAGCTAGCAGGGACGCCCGGTAAAGCCCGGTTGTAAAGTACACTTAAATATGATATTTTAATGCTTGCAGATTTCGTATATATTATTATAGAGTTAATGTTCTACCGATTTTTATTTATTATAAAGTTGTGATGACAAAAATAAAAAAAAAATATATCATATGACTTGGTTGAATCGAAACCAAAATAAAAACTTATGAAAAAATATGGGAATATATATATATATATATATATATATAAACTACTTCATTTACTCACATAAATTTAATATACGAAAGTATAGATTTATGCGTAAACTTTAAGTATTTACTTCAAAAGTGATCAATACGTAGGTAGAGCTAGTTAGTAATTTATAAAATATATATGGCGATTAAGCTACACTGAATATTCTGCGTTTCATCCACTATAGGATTCGTCAGGCTTATGCTTATGCCTGACGAATCCTATAGTGGATGAAACGCAGAATATTCAGTGTAGCTTAATCGCCATATATATTTTATAAATTACTATATATATATATATATATATATATATATATATATATATATATATATATATAAACTTGAGTTCTTTCAGCCATAACCGAAACCAAAACTTATGAAGAATTCTTGATAAAATTATTTAAAAAAAAAAAAAAAAAAAAAGATGATTTAAGTGCCATCAGCTATAGTCAAAACCGAAACAAAAACTCGTGAAGAATTCTTGGTAAAATCATTTATGACACGAAATAGAAGAACATAACAATTAAACGACCTGGATGTAATCGTGACACACAAAAGAACACACACGCTATCTTATTAATATATAGACTACTACTACTATTACAACTACTATAACTATTACACTATTGCTTCTATAACTACTATTGTTACTATTACAACTACTATAACTATTAATTAGTACTATTGCTTCTATAACTACTATTGTTACTATTACAACTACTATAACTATTAATTAGTACTATTGCTTCTATAACTACTATTGTTACTATTACAACTACTATAACTATTAATTAGTACTATTACTACTATAACTACCATGACTGCCGACACCACATTTTTTTTTTTTGAGGGGGTAGATTTATTATTATCATCATTATAATTACTGGCAGGACTTTATGGAAATTCCACGGTGCTTTCTACATCAATCTGCATAGTTTGTTGTTAATACTGTTTTTTCCTTTTAAAATAATGTTTTTGAGGGTCAATACTATTAAGAAATGAAGTCTTTCGTCTTCCATCCTCCTTGATCCTTTATTACCATTTGGCGTGGTACCAATCGATACCAACATTACAATTTTGTTTTATCATTATTATTAATATTAATTTTATTTGTCTCGCTATCTATATATTAATATGCTTGTCCGTACGGTGTCACGTCATCATCATCGCAAGCATTAATTAATGAAACGCGTCATCATCATCGCAAACATTAATTAATCTGAATTATCTCCCTTTATTGTTCAATCTTTATTAGTTAAAAAATCATTAACCCCTTTTATTTTCCAAAACTTCCCGAACAACAACAACAAAAATATATATATATATATGAACTATCTATTTATGGTTCTGGATTATTTTAAAGACAATTATGCATAGAAGGTATCGTTCCACAGTTTAAATAGTATTTTACTTACATTTTTTAACGATGTCTTCTGTTTATTATTGTAGTGAATACGGAACGCTTATTCTATTTTATTCAGTAATAAATATATTTTTTACATTTAACGTTACGAGTTCGTTTTTTTTTTGTTTTTTTTTACTGTGCTACTTTATCTTTTTTTTTTATTTACTTTTGAGTAAGCCTTACATAACAAAAAATATGTTTCGAAATAAATGTTCCAAAAGTCAAGAATGACTTTATTAGATAAATCACCAAAGTCACCATTCGCAAATACACTGAGTAACACAGAGTCAAAACATATTTTACGTCTTGTTTCTTTTATTAACATAATTATTTCATTATTAAATTATTATAAGTTGTACTTGCAGTAGTTGTAGAAATAGTAGATTGGATTGTATCCTTTGTTCAGTTGACCATAACTCCGAGTGTTCCCCAACAAAAATTATAAATCAACAGAGAAATAAAAATCTGAGTATACGGGTGTCCCCCTCCATGAATGAACGATTTGGGGACAATTTTACCTCTATAATACAACCAGAGTTATCCCATATAATTCGTTCTGACAAAAATTTATTTTCATTATGACTAATGTTTGTGCAAAATTTCATAAAAATCCAAGGCATGCTTATTGAGAAAAGTGTCAACAAACGAAGGGACAAATGATTTTGGGGCAATTTTACCGCTATATTGTCCCCTAGGGGGTACAACCAGAATTATCCCGGAAAATCCGTTCTGGTAAAAATTTACTTTTGCCATTACTAACGTTTGTGCAAAATTTCATAAAAATCCAAGGCATGGTTATTGAGAAAACTGCGAACGGACGAACAGGGGTGAGTTACTAGGTCTAATCCCTGCTTTGTTAGGGGACCAAAAAGAATAATTGTTACCAAGATTTAAAATTAATGATATGGTAAAAGGAGGCTGTTTTGTTGTTGATAACAATGAACTTTTATAATTTGCGACAACAATTTTTTGAAAGATTTTCTAAAAAAAAAAAAAATTAACAAAATCTTGTCTTGAATGTCGTTTTCACAACGTTTCGCCCAATGTAACCTCCGATCTTCTTCAGGTGTATCTCGTCAAGCTCAGGAATCCTTCTGTCGAACTCGGGAATCTTTCTGTTAAACCCTGGAATCTGCACAGAATTTTAAATGGAACCCTTTATTTAATCCACAATGGTAGTATGTTCTTGTTCTTTCAGCTATGGTCGGGTAGAAGTCCTTAGTAATTCGTCGCCTGCACTAAGGATTGGAGACATTCAACCTCCAAAAGTGTGTCAATTATAACTGAATATTCCAAGCGCTTTATCTGTTACGCCGCAAGTCTTGGGATACTTTTAGTATTTGTGTTCCTTTCCTCTTTTTTACTTTAGTGGAACTGATTGTGATTTTTCGACAAATTTCCATTTATTTCTAACTTAACAAGCCATTCTCATATCTACACCTTGGAAAATTGAGTTTTTCTTTTTGGTCCCCCGACAATAGAGGGATTGGACCTAGTAATTCACTCCTGTTCTTCCGTTCATTTGTTCGCATTTTTCTCAATAACTACGCATTGAATATTTTAAAAAATTTTTGCACAAACATTAGTCATGATGAAAGTAAATTTTTGCCAGAACAGATTGTCCAGGATAACTCTGGTTCTCCACACCTAGTGAGCATTATAGGGGTAAAATTGCTCCCAAACCGTTCATCCGTTTGCACTTTTCTCAATAACCACGCCTTGGATTTTATTTAAATTTTGCACAGACATTAGTCATGGTAAAAGTAAATTTTTCACTTTTGGAGGGAGGGGGCTACACATACTCAGCTTGTTTCTTGCATTATTTATAATCATTTTTAAAAAATAAATAATTTTTTATTGACATTATCAAAATATTAATGTTTTTTTTTTATGAATGTAACACTTTGTTTCGTGTTTATAACGAAATTATCAATGAAATGTTTATGATTAGAATTTTTTTATTTCAAGTATTTTACGTAGCGAACATTGTGAAGCAGTAGATAACCGGCAAAGGTAACTAGTGTGTGTGTGTATGTGTTTATAAATAAAGGGAAATCACCAGCGACCACTATCAATATAGCATAACTTTTTGTAAAATAATAGAGCACTTTAGGCAGTGGTTAATACATATATAAACATTAGGAATCCCTTTCCTTTCGTAGCTTGTGCTGATAGCATAGCAGGTAGTGATTTTGATTATTTACAAAAACTGTTGGATTTCAATTTCGGCTTAAAAAATTGTTTGTCTATCCAGTCTACAGAGCTTTGATACAGCAAAACAGTTTCTCCCTTGATGACCATATATGTGTGAGTGTGTGTGGAAATATGTTGTTTTTTTCAATTATATTTTACCTTTTATTTATATCAATCCTTTAATTTATGAAGCTGAATGTAATTACAGAGCATATATAATCTATATTGATATAATAATTAAATAAATGGTTTTGCACTACGAAACCGGTACTGTCAGAATTGTGCATGTCAACCTACTTAAAGGAATAAATTGTAAGATGGTCGACATCTTGAAATTTGGAAAAATATTTGTTATTTATTTATATATATATATATATATATATATATATATATATATATATATATATATAAATTATGTATAACAGGAAAATGTTTAAAGACGCTATCATCTAATTGATATCAATTCTAACCCTTCGGACATCAGACACAAGCCAAGAGTAAGCTAAATCTCAATGTTTATATAAACCCTATCGAAAAATGCTCCATCAATTTTTACAAAGAGCTTTGCATTATTACTTATGGCAGTTGGCAATTTCTCTAACTACACTGCTCAACCCAAGAAAAGGACATATATAGTCATCCACAGACAGTTCTTCATCATGGTTAGACAAGCAAGTATCGAAACTTGACCATCTAGTTCAGGGTTTCTCAAACTTCAGGACACCATAGAACCCCTGAGCAAGGTAAAAGTTTTTCACAGAGCACTGACAAGTTAATTTCTAAAAAAAAAAAAGAAGAAAAACATTAATTTCAAATTTTAACAGTAATTAATGATAATGTTTACAACCATTTTTTGTTTTGTTTTGTTTTTGATTAATCAAAAATTGTTGCATTTTTTTGTTAATTTATTTTTTATTTTCCTTTTCATGAACCATCCTGAAACTATTTACACCTGTAGTTATGTCTCTTTCAACAATGCGACAATTCCAATATTTTTGGGACAATTCCAATATTTTTCCTGATTCCGATACAATTACCGATTCCGATTCTTTATAAATCTCTAAATATAGAGTTTTTATTTTCCCCGATTTCTGTAAAAAAAAAAAAAAAAAAAATACACGTTCAAAATGTGCAGATATTTTCCTAAAGGTAAAATTACGCTTGTGGAGGATGATTTATAGATTTTAGCTTTACTCATGTTTTAAAATCAATAAATATTTATTATTTTATCATTATTACCAGCAATAGAAGATTTCGCTTAAAAAAAAAAAAAAAAAAAAAAAAAAAAAACACTTAAAAGAATCGTTTTGGCATTGGAAAATAGGGATCAATTTTTTTGATTCCGATACTCCCAAATTTGTCGATTTTTTTTTTTTTTTTTTTTTTTTTTTTTTTACCCCCAACACTATTTTCCAGTGAAAAAAGATAAATAATTATGTCTACAGCTATTTAGTTTTTTCATATAAAACATTTGGTCCTCTTTTTAATAAAGGGCTTCTGGAGCCCCCCCCCCCCCAGCCTTACTCACGGAGTCCCCGGCTCCGTAGACCCCACTTTGGCAAACCCTGATCTAGTTGATAGTCTGTGGTTGTAACAATTTGGTCATCAGTTAAGCAGTTATTGATTACCAATATTTTTAGATGTCCCTTAAAAATTGATCTTTTTTTCTTTTTTCTTTTTCTTTTTTTTTTTTTTGCAAATGTTTAAAAAAAAAATTCAAGATGCTCTTGTTGCTTAGCAACATCATTTTTTCTTTTGTTAGTTACAGCAATTATACATTTAAAGACCGATTTAATCTGTTTTTTTACTTTTTTTTAAAAGAAAAGGAGAAAAAAGTGAATAATCAAAAGGAAGTACTTAAATCGCTCTCTGTTGGGTTATACAAGTTTACTTCAGTATTTTATGAAGTAAAAATAAGATCCCCCCTCCTCCACACAGTCTGCTTTCCATCATCATCATCATCGTCGTCATCATCATCATCATCGTCGTCGTCGTCGTCGTCGCCGCGGAATGTTTTTGTTGGATAAAATTTAGAACTATTGAGACAAGTTGTGTGTAATTCTTGGGGGTTTGAAAAGATAAAAACAACACAATAAAAAAAAAAAATAATTCGGAATTGAAAATTTAATCTAAACTTCACTTATCAATTTAAAAAAAAATTCTTTTTCACCTCAAATAAACTCTGAACATAAGGGGATATTATTTGGGATTGTGTCTAACAGGGGACTGTGGGGAGTTGAGCAGCTAGATGTCTGTACACATTACATTTAAACTTCTGCAGGTTAGTATAGTCAGGGAAATTCCGAAGACTAGTAGTTTGGTGGAAGAATCTAAGAACGTCAGCAGTGAAGGAGTGGAATTTTGCTGCTTGTCGGGTTAGTTGGGAGTATGTACATCAAAGAGGCACAAGTGCTATGAGTTCATCAGAGCACATCCCATTAAAGTACTCGTAAAAATATCTCTTGTTTTTACTCTTCAAAAAACGGTGAATTTTCAAAAATTACCCCAAAAGCAAAAAATGGGAAAATTGGAAGTGCATGTTATTTCTACATATTTTGACGCAAACAATAAAAACAGCGCGATTTTTCAAAATTTTCTTAAAAATCAAATAATTGATCAATTTAATTTTTTACAGACTTATTTAAAAAAAGGCTGAACTATACATAAACTGAAATAAAATAATATACAAAAAAATTCTCATATTTTGTCCCCTCCCTCCCAATGCGATCTTATCATAATCATTTTTTTTTGGGGGGGGGGGTTACATCTTAGTTTTTTTAAAAACTTATTAACATATACTGGAATGATGAAATGAAATATATTTAATTTTGGGTCACAAACGTTGCCAATTTGCACGATTTTTATCTATTTTTCGCAAAAAAAAAAAAAAAAAAAAAAGTTGGAAAATATATTAACATTAAGTTTTACGAATTTTTGAGAAATTATTTACATTTGACAGCTTTTAATCTGTGTAATTTCAAAGGATTTTCTAAGTTCTTTCTTTTTTTTTTTAATCATTGAATTTTTCAAGGTTTGTGGAAAAAAAACCTGGAATATTCAGTCTTAAAACTTATCTATACTTCTATAAATTAAAAAACATTTTTTTTTGTTTATTGATATGCTTATTAAACCCTTTTTTCTTATTTATTTAAAAAGAAAATACAACTTTGTTATATATGGATCATGGAATTGCATTCATCTGCAAAACATCTAGCTAATTTGCATATTCTTTTAAACATTCATTATAATTGATTCCCTATTAGTTTTCTCGGTTTTCACTATGGAATGATCATCATTAGTTAACTATTACGTGTAATTATATTCATGCAGATATTCTACGTGATCTATACTTGCGTAATATTTGCGTAAAAAGCTTATAGTAAACACAAACCTTTATATATATATATATATATATATATATATATATATATATATGCATATATTTTAAGCCACGTTTAAAATATTTTGCCTACCAAACTCCTTTGTCAGTTTTTTGACCTGAAACTTCATATATAGAGTATATAGTTAAATTTGTGTTTTTCTTTAAACTCATATATGCTCTGCTATGTATTGAGCACTCCAATTTTAGATTTCCTAAGAAATTGTGCTATCCTTTTGTAGTAATAATTATGTCAGCCTCTTTAAGAACTCTGTTCTTATTGTTGAGCACTCTGTTGAAATTAAATTTGGTCACTTAAGCTTACATGCGCAGATCATGGTGTTATAATCATAAGATCACTCTTGCCGTCTTGACATTTATGCTTTATGTAAATGTTCATTTCAACTGTACTTCTTGTGGTTAACGTTGGCTGTGTGGTTTGATGACTTCATGGCCAGGTTCGAATCTTCTGACCGGCTGTAATTGGAACTCCCTGCACCGATGGTTCCCGAAAGGATGAAACAGTGGAAACACTAGTATCAGATATGTAGGTATTAAAAAATTAATCTATATATGTTAAAAGTTCACTTTGCTTCTAGAATAGTGATTTCAAGGTTATGAGGGTTTTTTTGAAGTGTGTCATTTTTTTTTTTTGTATTTAATATTTTATTTTTATATTTGAGGCGGTCCTCCGCTCTTGGTCACAAAAAAGTATCGAAATGAAAATGAAAGACATTGAAAAAAAACTCATGTATCTATAACTAGTTTATGTAGATGTAATTATATTTATACGCACACACTCTTGGGGTAAAAATCACGGTGTAGTATCTGTTCTGATGCTACACGTCACATTTTCTGTCCTTCATGACTGAGACAGAGTGCCCCTTTTTTGAGGAAGCTGGATTTTGTCCCACATTAAAAACCGACCTCGTGTCTAACTCTGCCCTCGAGGGGAGGCAATTGAATAGGAACACACGCTCCCGGGCAACGCTCATATATAGATGTGCATAAAACAAGAATCTCACAAATGACATTAAAATCATCACAGGCTTAGAAAACAAACGATGAAAAAAAAGAAAAGAAAGAAAAGAATGCAGCGATAAAAATCAGTTCAAGCTGCAGCAGCAGCAGCAGCAGCAGCAGCAGCCGTTTTATGCATTAATGAAACCTTTAAATTGACCCGAATGCACTTCAATCCCCCCCTCTCTCTCTTTGCCTTTCATTAGATCTCCCTTTCATCCTATGATATCATTCTTTTTTTCTTTCCTTTATCTTTTTCATCATTCTTTCCTCATCTTTTCCATTACAAGCATCAGACATTATTATTTTTTTTTTTTTTAGAAATCTCTCTGCTATTTTCCATCAGTTCCAGACAGATAGACAGACAGACAGACAGACAGACGGACTACTATTGAACCAAATAAACTTTTGCTGCCTTCTCGCTCTTTATGCTTTCTATTTATATAAGCAGAATAATCTATTTATTTCTCATAGGAATTTTGCAAAGGAAATACTCGTATTTATGTTCCATTTTTATGACGGCGTTCTTATTGTTTAATAGTTTTCCCCTTTTATCCCCCCTTTTTTTAAATGCCTTTTTTTCATGAGATCATTTAAATTGGTTCTATTCTGTATGGTGAGGCTCACGTGAAACAAAATCATGCGAAACTTCTCTTCATTTTATTGCAAAGTTCAATTGTAGCATAGGGGAACATTGAATAATTTCATCCGTTTAATTTGTGTTTTGCACATATTTTTGGATGAATTTTAAGTCTTCGTTTTAAATTGTGTGTGTGTGTGTGTGTGTGTGTGTGTGTGTGTGTGTGTGTGTTCTCCTTGAAATAAAATCGTAAGCTATAAATTTGAACTTTTTATTAACATTTTTGGTAAATTTTCAGATTAGGTCCACCACCACCACCACAATTTTCTTTTAAATGACGACTTCTAAACGTTTTCGGCCATGCTGAATACGAAAATCGCCTTGAAATTTTGCAGAAATAATTAGTTATCGAGATATAAAAAGTTGTATTATGCATTGTATTCTTTGGCGGCCATCTTTGTTACGCGCGTAGATTTGCTTATGACACGCTCGTGCGCGTAAAACGATGGCCGCCCAAGAATACAATGCATAATACAACTTTTTATATCTCGATAACTGATTATTTCTGCAAAAATTTAATGCGATTTCCGTATTCAGCATAGTCGAAAACTTATAAAAGTCGTCATTTAAAAGAATATTGTGGAGGTGGCCCTAATCTAAAAAAATACCAAATTTTTTATCACTTAACAGCATTTTTATTTATTATGAAATTATCAATTAGTTATGTTTTAATCTCTTTGTTTGCTTTCAAATTTGTTAAATCCCATAAAAAAAAAAACTTGGAGCGGGGTGGTTGGATGTAAAAAGAATCTTAAAAGTTTATTTTTTGTGTAAAAACATTTTTGGTACTAGTGCACTTATTGATCCGTGCTGAAATAATAACGTTATTATTTAAAAAGCCATTCTTCACATGGGGAGGGGAGGGTGTTTTGTACCTATTCTGTACTTTAACCTGACAATTGAATAAAAAAAACATATCATAAAACTTTAATTAAACTTGGAAATACGATTTAAAAAATAGCGCGGATCAGTAAGTGCTCTACTGAACTAGCACCAAATTTTTTTATGGTTCTGAATTTTTAAGATGAGGATTGGTTATTCATATTATTTGGATTCTTAGGACTACTGTTCTCATCTTGAGTGTCATTTTCACAACGTTTCGGTCGATGTAACCTCCGACCTTCTTCAGTTTTACCCTGTTGAACTCTGGAATCTGGACGGAATTTCGAACAGAACCCTTTTACTTCACAGGGGTAGCATCTTCTCGTTCCGTCAGCCATGACTGGATAGAGGTTAGAAATGTCCAGATTCTCGAGTTCAACAAAAATATTCCCGAGTTCAACAAACTACACCCGAAGAAGGTTGCAGATTACATCAACCGAAACGTTGTGAAAATGACAGTCAAGATGAAAATAATAATCTGAAATATTCAAATACAGAGGTTTTGTTTTTTGTTGTTTTTTTTTTATGTTTATGATTTATTTTAAATTGAATAATATAAATAGTTTTGGTATAATGAAAAGAAAACAAATGATTGTCAATGATTAAAGTAAGAATTAAAATTACAATTTGAA
The DNA here is from genome assembly GCF_053919585.1 of Euprymna scolopes. Classification (NCBI taxonomy): domain Eukaryota; kingdom Metazoa; phylum Mollusca; class Cephalopoda; order Sepiida; family Sepiolidae; genus Euprymna; species Euprymna scolopes. The sequence continues at coordinate 160,433,129 of NC_136489.1, read as the reverse complement.
ATCTTTACAAAAATAAATGACAAACTTACAATTTCCAATTGGTAGACATTTTTTTTTCCAAAATCTCCGAATAAAAATGAAAAAGATGAAATTTTTTACCTGATTTTAAGACTCAATTTGTTGAGTATTAAAAAAAAATCTTTTTCATTTTATATAAGTATTAATACGTCCATTGATATATGTGAAAGGCAACCATTGTAATCTGTCCACATTACATTTAAACTTCTGTAGGTTAGTACAGCCAGGGAAACAGAAGAGAGAGAATTCTAAATTCTCGTAATCTGATGGGAGAAACTATTAGAGTATAAAACTTTCCAGCATTTAGGAACTTCAACAGTGAAGGGGTGGGACTTTGTTGCTTGTTGGGTTAGTCGAGGGGGGCATGTGCATCAAGGGGGCACAAGTGCTATGAGTTCATCAGAGCATATCCGATTTATGTATGAATGAGTAATACATATCCTAGTTGCATTGTTTCTTTAGGAAGCTTGCTTGCATTATCTTTAGGGATAATCAATAAAAGATGAAGAAACTATACTTGGCTTGAGAAGTTATCATACATAATTACATCTAATATTTTCTCTCTTTGCATATTAATTTTTAGTATCTGTTAATTGTGAATATTGAAATCACACACGCAAATCACATTTTAAGCGTTTAGTTTTCTTTTTTTGTGCATATAATTATATATATGTCTGTAAGGATATATCCCTAAACTAATAAACCGATTAAAATAAAATACACATCTAGTGCGCTTGAAAGCCAAATCACAACGTAATATTAGAAAAATAAACAAATATTTTACTTGTTTGAAATTTATCAGAAATATATTTCGGAGATATACTCCATCTTCAGTGTGTTGTCTTGTTTCTTTTTTTTCCTTTTCTTCTTTCTTGCCATGTTGTAAATTTGGAGAAAGAAGTCTGTAAAGAACCGCACGTTGTATCTAGCGGTTGTATTTAGAAATGTTTGAACTGTGCGTAGGCAACGCGAGAATAACGTCAAGAATGAGAGTTCATATAGAAACGTTGTTTTAATTTGAATAAAATAAAATACGCACCAAGTGCGCTTGAAAGCCAAATCACAACGTAATATTAGGAAAATAAACAAATATTTTACTTGTTTGAAATTTATCCCAAATCACTAGATACAACGCGCAGTTCTTTACAAACAGACTTCTTTTAATTTAAATTAAATTGACTCTATAATAATATATATGAAATTTGCATAAATTAAAACCTATTTAAGCATATTTACGATCGGACTATACCAGCTTAGATAAATACTTTTGCAGTTTTAACAAAAGAGCTACAATAATATAAGGGTGTCTCCATTTACGCTGAACATCTACAGAATGCCAACATCAATATATTACATATGAAAACGTCTGCTGTGGAATTTCCACTGGTTCTGCTAGTATACATGTATATAATTCCACTGGTCCCGCTAGTAAACATGTATATAATTTTACAAAGTAATTTTCACAAAAATCAAAGGATTCCAGAATCGATTATAATGCCATAAAAGAACTCCTCTCTCCTTTTCTTTCTCTTTCTCTTCCCTTTTTCACAAAATCAAAGAATTTCGGCATACATGATGTCTCTTCTCTCTTTCTCCCTCTTCTCTTTGTTATCCTCACTTGCCCCTTTCCTTACTTACGTTTTTCTCTCTCTTTCCCTCTTTCCATTCACAGCTTTCTCTCTTCTTAATTATTTACATCACTCCATTTCACTCACCACTTTTTTGAATGGAAAAATATATGCCGCCATGCCTTGATTCAATTTGCAACGTGATACATTGTTCACAATCTGATATCACAATGCACATAATAGGAAAAAAATAATGGTGCGTACTAATGATGTTAAAACATCTTTATCACAGTAAAAACATTGTAGAAACACACAAAGAGAAACCTATTTGTACAAGGAGTAGAAACCACAAAATAAAATTCTATATGAAAGTTTTATTGGTTAGATTTTGAAAATAGTGTCTTTTTGGACATCCGTATTTTAATTTATTTTTTAAAGCTCCACTTTTTAATTATTCATGTGAGTATAATTATTTTATTTCAATAATCTCTCTCTCTCTCTCTGTATATATATATATATATATATATATATATATATATATATATATAAGCCTGGCAATTTCTCACAAGAATGAAATGCAGAATATTCTGTGTAGCTTAATCGCCATGTATATTTTTATAACTTACTATATATATATATATATAGGATGCAGTGAAAAGAAATTAATAAAGTGCTCGATCGCAAATGTGAGAGCTTAATTTTATTATACAGTGTTCAACCAAACGTTCATTTCGATGTATTTTCTTTCGTTCTGACGGATGCTGAAGATTTGTGTTGGGATAATTTAGTCAGAAAAGGCTGATCCATCATAATGAAACCATTGGTACATCTCGAGAATATGTAATGTATAGTTTTTAAATAATTCGTCTAATATATATATATATATATATATATATATATATATATATATATATATATGTGTGTGTGTGTTTTTTCAATTATATTTCACTCTTTGTGTATACAAATCTTTTTTGTTTAGAAGCTCAAGGTATGCTAAACATAAGAGTATATATATATATATGTATATATATATATATATATATATATATATATATGTATGTATTTTTACATAGGCATCACCACATTATCAAGGCCAAGAGGCCTCTCGAGGATAAGGGTTAAAGAGTGTACAGTAGAAATTGGACAATATAGTAATCATTAGTAATGAAAATTTGGTAAATTTGATAACTTATATGGAACGGCTCATCAAGAACTTATTTACGTTAGACTTGAACACAACCATATTGTAGTCAGCCGGAAAGCAGGAAAACGGAAGATAATTCCACAGGCGTGCAGTTCTAAGAAAGAAGCTTTGTTCATGGAATCTACGTTTAGGTTTAGGCACAGATAAAGAGTGGGGGAAATTATTGATAGTGTTTACAGCTAGACGAGTGTTTCTTGTGAAAGTTTGGCGAGGGGGGACCATAGATTGAAGCTCAGTCGAACACTTTCCATGAAAATAACGATACATCAGAGACAAACTCGCAACATCTCTTCTGTGAGATAGAGGTTGCAAGGAAGAGAAAAGGACATCTCCTACGAGGCTACGAAGTCTATTTTGAACTATATATATATATATATATATATATATATATATATATATATATATATATATATATATATATATATAAACAGTATAGTTATATTCGATGATCCAAATATTTATTTTTCATGCAAAACAGTTCCTCCAGCATGTTACCATTTTCATTCATTTTTTACAGATTGTTTCGTTATGCAGAAACAAACGGTTATTATATCAATACCGTCTCTTTTCATGCATATACTCTTCAGAAAACTTAGAAATTCTTTGCTTGGATATAAAAAAATACATGACAATATAATGCTGCAAAAAAAAAAAGTTCATAGAGTCAACATCGTGTGTTTGTTCATGTTTTTGAGTTTTCTATGATTTTTTTTTCTTCTTGCAGCATTCTAAACTATGAATAAAATAAAATATAGTTGTTCATGGATGCCTGATACAAAGACCTATGCAATCTATATTACATTTCTCTGAGTTTATTTGTCCCTTCTAATTTTTCTCATAAACTATTGGACCGATCTAACTGAAATTTTGTATGGATCTTTATGATATAGTGCAGCAGACTAAGTAACACAATGCCGTTCATAAGCCATACTCCATAGGTAACCATTCTATGCACAGTTAGAAATTAATAAGGATTAGTATTTAATGCTAAAATGAGCACAGATTTAGCTATATTCAACCATCACTTTGATGTAAAGCACTTATTGTGGGCTGTAACTTTTTCCTTTTTTTAATGAGCTAAAAAGTCTAGTCTTTATTATATATCATCTTAGTCTGTATGTTCAACTTTTTCTTAGAAACTAAGTTAATAAGGCTAAAATTTTGTACAGACTTTTGTTATGACAAGGTGCAGTGTAGTAAGTATTATGGTATTCATTTGATAATAACAGGGATTAATAGAGATTAGACACCATAATACCATATTCACTTTAGAAGTTTGGCATAAGGCACTCATTTTAAGTCAACGGACTTATATTATTATAAAACACTCTAATTCAAACTTAATACCACTGCTGTATTTTTGTATAATTTTAATCCTAAAAGTTTTGTTTGATTTTGATATAGGGTTTTGTTTTTAGTTGTATCCTTGGACAGACAAAGATAGAGTAAAGTTTTCGGATTCTATTAAAGACAAATCTTAATGATAATCATAATTATCGATGATGAGAATCATATTTATCGATGCTTCTGATAATAAAATATGACACAATATCATCCTTTTTTTTAATTTTTTTAAAGCGTATTGAATTCTTTTTCGGTTTGTGATTCTACAGCACTTGAAAATAAAGTTTTTTTTTTTTTTTGCGAACTATTTTAAAAAAAGAGAGAAGAAATTGAGTCATTCCTTTTCATCGGAAGAATTTCTTTATCCTTGACGGAGGAAATTAGAGCAATAAATTCTTGGTTTTTATTTTTTTTTATTTTAAAAATTTTTTCTACTTTTTGCTTCTACGAAAAGCAAAGCGAACCATTGTGTAAGACTATGGAGTATGGCTTATGAACGGCATTGTGTTGAATTGTGTCTCGGCTACAAAGAAGGCGAAGAAGACAGCAACTTGACTGCATATATGTTTTGCATGTGTGATAGCAGCCTGTGAATTACATGTCTGTTTTTTGTATTTATTTTTTATTTTATTTTATTTTTTTTAAGAAAAAAATGAACAGATCAATGGATAGCTGTGAACTTCATTCATTTGAAGTGAACGTTTAACTACACAGAAAAACATGTGCTTTTTGCATATACACAGATAAATGCTGTCCGGACTGCAATATCCGCAGCACTCAGCAGCAGTAACAATATTTACAAATTAATCCAAGCTGAAAGAGAATGTTCTTATAACCGTGCAGCGTTATTTCCTTTGTGTGAATCCAGTGAGGTAAAAACAAAAATAAAAAAAATAAATAAATAAAATAATCAAAGTAAAATAGAACTCTTTGTTTATTAATTTTCAATTTTCTCCCCCCCCTTTTTTTTTCTGTTTCTTATCCGCTCTTTCTTCCTTCCATTTCTGCATTCTATCACTCGTCTGTCTTGTTTTTTTTTATGACAAACGTTTCTCTCGGATTTGTTTTGTAATTTACAAATTTCAATTAATTCTCCTTGCTCGCCAACTGTCATTCAGATTTTTATTAAGATATTTCAACTTTTGCTGAAGCTAAGAGATATTTCATTCACAGGCGCACACATAATAAGAGCAAAAAAAAAAAAAAAAAAAAATGTCCGTCTAAGTCACATGACCTTTGGTTTGCTGAAAGCTATTTTAAGCTTAATTTTCAATTGTTTCATGTCCTAACGATAACTTCAATTAAAAATAGAAATGAAATCATTTTTTTTTTTAAATAAGGCTTAAAACTATTATAAAGTTTAAATATTCCTTATTTCTGGTCATTTTCTTTGTCTATTTATTTTTATTTTATTTTTTTACTTAACCCATATTCGCATATTTATATTGCTTTGTTTCTCTGATTATATCAACATCATAATTGTCCTGAAAAAAGTCTATCTACAATTAATCTTTACAGTCTGAAATGTTTTGTGTCTATTGTCAACTGGCTTTTAACCAAACCAACCCCACTTATGTATATTTATAGTTGTAATCATTTTATCTTTCTGATTTGTTGACCTATATAATCAATATCGGCAACAAAAGTGCTTGCATATTACTGAGTTAATTCAACAAAAAATCAATTCAGCTTTGGAAAACCTGTTTAATAAGTAAAACAAATTAAAAGCAATAAGAAAACTATTAATTTTCTTTCTTTTTTTTTTTTTTTACTGACAATTCTTTTATATTTACTTGAAATGTATTTAGTTTAATTTTTACCTTTTTTTCTGGTATTTCTTTGTTTGACTGGGAGAAACTTGACATACTGATCAAATCTTTGAAATACACAATAACTACACACTGGAGCTTTGTCTGTTAACAACGTCCCATGATTATAACCCATTAGTCGCATCTTCTACTTGGTGCGGATAGCGAACCCACGTAACTTATTTTCCACCATTACCTTCCGATCTAGGGCAAGTTGGTTGATGTCCAATCAAGAACATTTCCAAGTTGGTTGATGTCCAATCCAAAACATTTTTTCTCCGCTTCCTTGATTTTCCTCTGCCTCTTTTGTCTTCTAACATACCCTTAGTGGATTCAACCCTATATCCCAGGAGAGCAATTGATAACAAGAAAAGCGTTCGTATGGGGACAATTCAACTCAATACAACGTAGCAGAAGCAGAAAAAATAAAATAAAATAAACTAGTCAAAAGAAATAAAAGAAATAATGACCTTGATGAAATTTCAAATTTACCCCCCCCCCCCGACCCGGATAAACAATTTTTCACTGCTTTGAAAAAACTAAACTCAAAAACATAATATTAACTGGGTATCAAAGATAAAAACGGAAAAATCTTAACTTCCAAAGAATAATTTTTACAAAGACTCATTAAATGTTGATGACAACTTTACTAGATCTGTTTTATCTTTGCATAAAGAAGACCATGTTTAATTTTTGCAAGTCACCCAAATCTATGAACTTTTTAAATGATATTTTAAACATAAGTGACAACAATGTAAAAAAAAACAAAACTTTCACAATACTTTATCACTACAGGGTAGAATGATATAAAATTGTTGCCCTAGAAAAGACAACATGATTCCATCTCCATTTGAAGAAAACTGGTTTTCTGATTTTTATTACAGACCATCTACTAGTTGGCTACTTGTGTACAAATCCCAATAGTGCTAGGAGCCTTCTATCATGTCTAAAAGTAATACAGTGTTCAATGAGCGAGATCGGAGATCCGGCACTATACAATTCATGCTCTCTACTAATCCAAGTTATGACAATAGGACCATTGCCAGCATCCTCAAAATGCATCACTGGATTGCCGTGAATAACAGGGACATTCCTAGGGTGATGAAAACAAAGTTTCTGGCCACCTTTATGGTCTTTGGTCTGGTTTCAAGTGAGAGCCATATCATGCCACCTCATATCATTGAAGTCAACTTGAAAGTCAACACCAAAGTGTATCTGAATGTGCTGAAGAGTGTGGTGATTCCCTGGTACAGTTAGGTGGCCACTGGCAGTCTCTGGGTGTGGCAGCAGGACTCGTCGCCAGCCCACAAGTCTAAAGAGACCCAGGCATGGCTTCAGAGCAAGTGCTGCAACTTAGTACCCTTCTGTCACTGGCTCCTCTTCCTCCCCCAACCTGAACCCGCTGGACTACTTTGTTTGGTCGAGAACATCACCAACATGACCTCCCACAACACCAAAGCCAGCCTGATCGCCAGTATTCGCTGAGTTCCCACCGGTGCTTGTGGAAAAGGCATGCTCCCAGTTCCAGACTTGTATCAAGGCAGTGATTGAGGCTGAAGGCAACTACATTGAATAGATGTCAGCTCTACTACATAATCAAGTTATTTGAATTGACTTTTAAAATAAAAGCTTTAAAATAAAGCTATAGTGTTGTTTTTTTAGGGCGACAACGTTATCATCCCACTCTGTATATGAGCACAATATTTATCAATGATGTGAACAGTTTGAGAAAAAATTTGGAGTTAGTTGATGTATTGTATGACTTTGGAGGTCTAATCTTTCAGAGTGTTCTTGTTAAAATCTTTCTTAATAAAGAATAAATTGTTCTACCTATAAATAAGTTAAAATATCAGATGTCAACATAGGTTTTGATTCATAGATATAGCCACACATCTTTATAAAAAGCTCAGCTTGTTGGTTGTCTGTCATGCTTAATTTTAAAATTGCAGTGTTTTTGGTCTGTCACGTTTAAATTTGAGATAGCACTTTTACCACTGAATGTGCAGATCCAATGGATACTTATAGATATATAAAAGCTAAATACGTCCAAGGATGGAGTACTACTGCCACATCTAGGCAGGAGCTGCTAAAAACAGCCTATCCTGCCTTGACAGAGTACAAAATAGACTTTGTCTTAGTGGGGGATGCCCTTTTCTCTTCCCTGCAACCTCTCTCCCACAGAAGAGACGTTGCGAGCCTGTCTTTGTTTTATCGTTATTTCCATGGCAAGTGCTCATCTGAGCTTCAATCTCTGGTCCCCCTCGCCAATCTTTCACGAAAAACACACATCTAGCTGAAACCACTGTCAATAATTTTCTCCACTCTTTATCTGTGCCTAAATCCAAACGTAGATTCCGTGAGCAGAGCTTCTTTCTCAGAAGTGCACGACTGTGGAACTCTCTTCCGTTTGCCTGTTTCCCACCTGACTACAACTTGGATGTCTTCAAGTCCAACATAAACAAATCCCTGATAAACCGTCCCCTTAAGTAAGACACTTTATCAAATCTCCAATACTAACGATTACCGCGATATTATCCCATTGATTACTGTACACGCAATAACCTTTATCCCCGAGTGGCTTCCGGGCCTTCGTAAGTGGTGACTACCGTGTAAAAAAAAAAAAAAAAAAAAAAAAAGTACATGATATGATATCATCTCAGTTCATTCAAAAAGAAACATTTTATTTACAAACAATTGTTTCTGTTTGTAAGTATACACATTTATGATATACAAAAGTTATCAAGTATTCACAGTATACACATAGGACAAACTTCTTTGTGTGAATATTTGATAAATTTTGTATCCCAATTATGTGTATATTTACAAAATTGGCAGAAATAATTGTTTGTAAATAAAAAATTTTTTTTGAATGAACTGAGATTATATCCTGTTAAATTAAGAACTCTAGTAATATTTTACAACCCTGAGTTATCGTGTAAATCTTGTGCGAACTTACAGAAATATATAGCAGGATTAAATATATATAATACTAAATGTCTATGGATCTTGTATGTTTGCAATCAGATTTCCGGTTTTCAACATCCGGTTGCGCATGCGTAAATAGCAACGTCTTCAATCCGTTATTCCAATTCCGGAATTTTTATATCGCTTTTAATACAAACAATTTCATTTAATTTGATCAAATAGTTATTTATATATACAAATAATACATAGATTCATAGATAATTATAATATATATTATAAAATCTATTTATCTATGAATCTATTAATAATATGAAATATTACCCTATACAATTTATGGAAAGAAAACACCTCTCACTTTCCCTCTAATAGATTTCAACACTCCTACTCCCTCTGTTTTCGTTACGTACGCGAGAAATAGTTACGTGTATGTGTGAGAGAGAGAAAAAGGGAGCGATGTAAAACTGGATAGAGTTATCCCCCTTAACTAATGCAGACCTTTTTACTAGAGGGCGTTATTACAAAAAAATTTCTTTTTCTTCTTCCCATGTTTTTTAAAGTCGTCTGCTTACATTTCCAAACGGAAAGCTGAATCGGTAAATGCACACATTTCTATTACATTAAATAGTGTTTTCCTTTACACAATGGGTACTGAATTTTTGCTTAAATTAAATGAAAAAAGTTACATTTTATTTTCATTTTCTATTTAAAAAGCCATTATTAACATGTGGAGAGTGTTTTTTTTATTATTCTGTACTTTCAACTAACAATTTCATTTAAAAGATGATATATCAAAATTTGAATTTAACTATAATAAGGATTATGATACCTGTTCAGTGCATAAGTATGACCAACCACTTATAATTCAGTAACTGTAATTTAAAAAAAAATAACAATTATAATAAACAGAACGACTCATAGAAATCTATCTATATTCTTTTTTCATTTTAATATACTTTCATAGAAATGCTTCTGTTATGTAAAAAAAAACTATTTTCTTTATGCCACAAGTGTCACGCTCATACATGAATTCCATAGCTAATATAACGTACTGACCCAACGGGTCACGGGTGGTCTAGTATATATTAAAAGCGAGTAAGTTACACAGAAACGTTTATGTTTCATTCCTGATGGAAATCAGCAGGCTAAACATAGTTTACTTGTCCTAAATATATTTTCAGACTGTTACTGTTGCTACTACAAAGCTCTGATAAAAGGAAGAACACGTCTCACTATGGAAATAGAGTGAACGTGAGGCAGTGTCTTATTTGCTTTGTTCAATTTCTCAGTTACCCTAAATGAAAAAGATTTGTCCAGTACGTTTTTACTCAATAACTTTTATGTGTCACTAGCAAAAGTACCCGTCGTTGACTGGGTTCAAAAACAGCCTACAGAAAATGGACTCTGATTTATGAAAGTATGATAGGTTATGAAAAGGAAGGGCTGTAAAGAGATAGCTTCGAATTTGGGGGTATCAAAACCAAAGCAAAATATGATGAAAGTAAAAAATAAAATAGATAAAACCCATAATTTATTACACCATACCTGTTCACACTGAAACACTTATCACAATATTCTGTGAATCTATATTAAAAAACCTTGTTAAACTTTGTGACATATTTCCATTCTATGAAGGTCAGGCGCGAACGAACACCCCATAATTTTATTATACCATATTTCTTCAAACTGAAACATAATTTTCAAAATATACTTATGCAGATTGTGCCTATTTCCATTCTATGGAGGCCAGGCGTGAACGCAGACCCCACAATTTTATTATACCATCCCTATTTAAGTTAACACATACTTATCAAAGTATTCTCATGTACATCTATATCAAAAACACTTGTAAACGTTTTTTTTTAATTTTTAAATTTTTTATTTCTATACTTTGTGGACCAGGCGCATACGCAGACCCCACAATTGTAATGAATCATCATTATGCCAGATCAAACATACCCATTCCTGTGTCTCGATACATCTTCTATCATTATATGTGATCAGTTTTCTATAATAGTCAACCATATAGGAGCCTATTCGTGACCAGACACACACACAGACGTTCAGCTTTAACTTGGCCTTCGGGACAAGATCAAAGTGTAGTATCTGTTCTTCAGATGCTGCACTTCTATTTCTTGTTCTCTTTCGGTGGAGGAGAAATCCTTCACGACTGAGACAATTTTTATTTTTGTACCTTTTCTCCACGTTAAAAAACGACCCTGGTGTCTAACTCTGTCCCGTGAGGAGGCATAGTAAATAGGTATATATATATATATATATATATATATATATATATAAAGTAGTAGCGTTTGTCTGTGTGTACAACTCTCCATGTTAAAAGTAATATAAAGGCGATATGTGTGTACACTTCTAGTTGTCAAGAAATATTAATGCCCATGATAGGATACTTCTGTCAAAGGAGACATATTTTATACGTAATTTCTATATATAGCATTCTTCAAACCACATCTACATTGATTGAGTTATGGTCATTAGCATATGACATTAAATTAAATCTATTTAAATAATTAGTTTGATGATGTTATTTATTCGACATAATAGCCTCGTTTCAACTGTACTATTTAAGAATATAATTTAAAATTTAATTATTTAGTTTATTTTCATTTCAATTTATATTTGATTTAACTTATTTTATCAGAAACCATTTAATTTTCATACCAAAAAACTAAACGGGAATAACTGTGATAGTTTACTTCTTTGCAAAAATTGTTTAAAACGGAGCACGTTATCAAATATTTTCTGTAATAGATTTGTTTTCATTTTGAAATATTATTCTAAGCTGAATTATTTTTATTTTTAATTCAGAGGTAATTTTTTTTTCGCTTATTAATTTTTAAGTAACCTTTTTTATTTGTTATTGTTGGGTTATCCGTTTCTTTCACTGTATTTAAGTACGCTAATATAATTCATAAGTTGTTTTTTGAAAAACTTCTGCACCAGAATACATAATTTTTCCTTATTTTCAACGCCGAGCGATGAGGGCAAGGGCATTTATGGGGTTAGAGAAAAATAATTAAAACTAATTTCCTCATTTACTTGCATCCCCACGAGGGCAGAGTTAGTCAGACACAGGGCCAGTTTTCCATGTGAGCAAAATCCATCATCCCATACATTATCTGCTCCTTTTTTTTTTGTTTATAAAATTTAATTGGTGTTGCCCAGGATTTACTATAGCAAATGTGTTTAATTGTCTGCGAAACAGATTTTCTTTATAATTTATTTAATATAAAATATTTTTTTTGCCATATATGATATCACATACATCGCTATGATATAATTATTACCATAAATCGGTATTTTTTTAGTTTACCGACCCGTCGGCATTCACCTTTGAATTGTCGACTTTTATAGGCTTTTGAGTACACTGAGAACGAATATCGCATTTATTTCTTACGCAAACGAGTAGTTATTCATATCTGAAGACATTCAGTATCCAACGTAATCACTACAGTTTGGCAAGCAAGATGGCCGCCCATGCATTTAGGAAAAAAAACACCAAAAAGAGCCAAACGAGTCAAAAAATGACCCCACCCCTCCTTTCACGTTCTTAATTTTATCAATTTGGATATATCACACACTTCTCATGATTGGACAAATAATTATTTTTATGATAAAAAAAAAAAATTTTCGTTTTGTGACACAAACCGATTTTTTTTCTGACACCAAATCTGATAATCAAACCTGTCGCAAACACTCTGTTTGCATGGTATGAACTCCTGGACCCTGCGACTTTTTGAAGAAATGTTAGTTTCAATAAAGTGGGAGATCACTTAACCTAAAACGAGCATCAACATGGTGACCCGCCACCCCCAAAAAACATTTTTTTACATTGGGGCGGAGGGATGTCGGCGGCAGCCCCGGGGGGGGGGGGGGGGTCCAAGCAAGTGTGCCGCAAAGTCCCTTGCGGAGCACGGGTATCTTTTCTAGTATATATATGTTAGTGTTGGGACGATTAATTGGAATCAGGAATTGGGAAAAAAAATCCAAACTTTTAGGGTTATCAGAAAAATTTGTATCTATTTTCCAATGTCAAAAATGATTTTTTAATTGTCTTTTTTATTTGATTTTGTTAAAAGCAGAGTCTTCCACTGCTTGTAGTAATAATAAAATAATAAATATTTATTGATTTTAAACTAATATTAAAACTATAATCCATAGATCATCCCTGACAAGTGTATTTTTTACGCTTGAGAAGCTAAATGCATATCTAACATATGCTTTTACGATAATTGGAAAAAAAAATAACTACTTCATATTACATGCTACAAAATATTGGAATCGTTCCATTACTTATAAGTAATGGGACGATGCATACTGTCATAGTTTCACCAATGATATTTAGATATTAATTCGTTGCTTTTACTTAGGGAAACTTAGTATGTTTATTTTTTCCTTTTGGCACAGTCCACTCAAACAGAGACCACATGATTTCTGCTTCTTTCCATGAAACTTCATTTAATGGTAGTGATGTTCAAGCTATAGTCTTCTTCATCTCCCACATGTATGTTGACAATGCCATACCATTTCTGCGTCTTTTTAATTTTAAAGATGTAGCTTTATTTAAAACAAAACACTATAGGACCTATATAGGATTTGCTCTACAATTTTTCCAATTTCACTTAAAGCTTATCTATAATATAAATCTCACCTGTCTGTTTAAATGTATGTATGTATGATGTATGTATATCTGCCTAAAACTTTCGGCATAGGCAGCCAATTTTCACGAAGTCATTATCATTTTGAAGCTCGACGTCTCCGACGACAAATATCGAAAAATTGACCAAAAACATTAATTCCTTTACCTTCAACTGGGAAGATTTCTACAAGAAGGGGTTGATTTTTTGCAAGCCACTTTTTCAAATCATCATGTCGGTTGGATTGACTTTTGTCTGTATTTTTGAGATGAGGTGTTTTCATTTATTGAGATTGTCGGACTGACTTCCTCATCTTGGTTGTTATAGTCACAACGTTTCGGCCGTTTTGCCCTCCGGCCTTCATCAGGTGTTTTGTATCGAACTGGGGAACCGTTTGTTAGGAGTCTCGAACCCAACCCTTTATTATTATTATGGGGGTACCATGTTCGGACTCCAGCTAGGCTCTGAGACATAGTTGCTGATTCTCTGTTTTGAATGTTACTTTTCATTGCCTTCATTCAGGATTGAACTCAGCACCTTTGGGTAACTGTAAACTTTGATACAAGTCTAGGACCACTCGGCCATATGTCACTAGGACAATTCTTAGTTGGTTTTTGTTAATGTTAAACCTATGTTGTTATTCAAGGTTTTCTCTCTCTATTAGAGGTGTCCAAATTGCATTCAGCTCTATGCTTGGTTTGCTCAGTAGGTTGTTATGTCCGAGCATGTGAGCTGTTTCTTTAAGTTTTCTCACTTTCCAGTGGGTCTCTCTGTTTATTATTTTTACTTCATCCCATAGGGGACGATGGTCCCCCGTCTCCATCCAGACATGGTTGGCTATACCCGATTTTTCCGTCTCCCCTTTAGTTACCGCTTTTCAGTGTTCTGCCACCTTACTTACTGAAAAGATTCAGAGAATATGTGCCCCCTACAACATCAGGACGGTATTCAAGAGTGAGTTAACACTCGGACGACACCTGGTACGAGTGAAGCTCCACATGGAGGAGAACATGACCAAGAACTGCATATACTCCATCTCATGCAGTTGCAGAAAGGTTTACAAGGGTGAAACATGCCGCTCCTTCAAAGTAAGGGTGGAAGAACTTTAAGAAAAACACTCGCAAATGCGACTATTTCACTTGCAATGTAGAGCCCTGAATATAATGAAGAATTGGCTTTATAAAAAAACGTATGAAATCTGTATAAATTAAAATATTAAATATTTAAGTGTATTTTATGACTGGTCCACACCGGTTGGCTGCTACTATATATTGGGTACAATATAATAATCAATAGAGAATTGGCTCTATAATATTATATGTATGAAATCCTCATAAATTATAATATTAAAGCGTATTATGCAACCGGGCAACGCTGAGCGGTCAGCAAATTGACTATATTACCAACCTGATGTTTACATTTTTTTTTTTTAATTGCAGCTGCTACAGCTATTAGTTGATTTATAGTACATGATCTTTTTGTTGCACTTTTTCTTTTTTTTTTAACATTTAAGATGTTTGACATGCATCTGTAGCTCATTGTGATTTATGTTTTATGTAATGTACGTTATTGTAGAAGTGCTTTTAATCACGATCATCTGTTGCCTTCAGTGATAAAATTATGTACTTGGTATAAACCTTTTTATTTGTTTATATATATATATATATATATATTTGTAGTCATCTACATACAGTCCTGTTTCGTTGTATCACAACTCATCAGTGCCGCTAGACTAGCATCTCCCCCAAGCCAAGGATTGAACCTAGAACCGTCGTGTTGACAGTCGGCAGTTCTCCCACTGGACCATGCATGGAATCGACGCCCATAAATAACTCGTCGGAATGTCTATTTAAATAGACACCCGCCACCACTTTTATAGTGCTCAAATTGCCTGTTCGTAAACAAACAAACAACGAGCTTCGCATTTTCAGCCAATTAAGAAGCGGGTGAGATTATTTACGACAGTGCTCTACCCAAAGAGGGGGGCTTAAAATATATTTGTATATATATATATATATATATATATATATATATATATATATATATAAACTTTTGGATTTTTTAATTATGTCCAAACGCATTTTATTTCCTTTTGGTGGATTAATTGTTGCTATTTCTTCTGATGAGTTAAGAGCAAAATAGATTTAGTCATTGATTTTGTGCTGCGAAACAGATACTGTCAAGAATTGTAAGTGTCAATTGAATTGAAGGAATAAATTGTAAGATCGTCAACATCATGAAATTTGGAATATTGACTTTTTTTTTATTCATTTATTCATTATATATATATATCTTTTTTTATTTATACAAATATTTTTTGGCTACACATTGGCAGACATGTTTCAGTGAAAGCTGTAAAATAGCCACTTTTCTTTTTAATGGGTATGAAAATTTAAATTGATTTTTTTCTATCCGTTGAGAAAAAGAGGTCTGAATTTTCGAAAAATGTATCCCTTATTGAAATTAATTTTAATTTTCTAATTTCTAATTATCAATTTTCCATAAAATCCAAAAATTAACAAACTTTCACTTGTATTTCTATTAATTCATGAATTTTTAATCATTTTTTCATCCATATAATACAAAAACTATCTGAAGTTTGTCTTGTTTATCGAAGCACATTCTGTTTCATCATTGTATTTAATCTAAAGTAAAAGCGTTTTAATTAGCAAATTATGCTATTTCCTATCTATTGTTGATTGTAGGACATTTCCGATTTCTTTGTTTATTCTAAGCTATTTCCTCTTCCTTTGTCTATTCCCCCTCTCTCGGCACTTAGTGGCTCAAATCCACCCCAGAGCCACTTTATAGTATCACACAAGAGAGAGACTAGTAGTAGATGCACCAATCCAGATGTGGCAACAATACTCCATGCATAAGTGAATGGTCGCCTTCTAGAGGTACAGGATACTCTCAAGTGTAAGTAGTCTTCTAGCATGATAGAGGGAACCCACTTTCTTTGCAGCAGCCTTCATAATGTCCTCAATATATTTGTTCTAGTTCATATTGCCTGCGAATGTTAGGCTGAGGAGTTTGAAGGAAGAATTTTCAGATTATTGGTCATGGATATCGGTGGTTGGAGAGATGTCTTGTAATTGTTAAAGGAGAGCAGCTTCGTCTTACTAGCATTAAATATTACCTTCCATTTACGACCCCATTCTAGTACAATCTAGAGGTCATTTTCTGATGATTCTGCCAGATTTATGTACGTCCGTTCTTCCTTCGTGCATGTTTTAAAGCGTTTTATCCTCAGCAAATATACCCATCTCAGATGCAATATATATTTAATTTTATGTTTTTGCTGTATAAATATGATGTTCC
This sequence comes from Euprymna scolopes, assembly GCF_053919585.1. Taxonomy (NCBI): domain Eukaryota; kingdom Metazoa; phylum Mollusca; class Cephalopoda; order Sepiida; family Sepiolidae; genus Euprymna; species Euprymna scolopes. The sequence continues at coordinate 160,416,289 of NC_136489.1, read as the reverse complement.
ATTCTATTATGGTCTTTGATATGATTTTAAAAGATATCCAGTGGTAAGGCCGCATTTGGGGGCTGTGGAGAATGAAGTTGCCTCTTAACTACCATTGCTCCGAGGTGCACTTTGGCCCAGAGTGGTAAATACAGGGCGTCCACAAAGTCTGACTACATTATGTAGCCAGACTTTGTAGAAGCATCCTGTAGATTATGTAGTCAGACTTTGTGGGCACCCTGTGTATATATATATATATATATATATATATATATATATATATATATATATATATATATATATATATATATATATATATATACGCAAATACACGCGTGTGGGTATATATATATATATATATATATATATATATATATATATATATATATATATATACAGGGTGCCCAAAGTTTGGCTACATAATCTACAGGATGCTTCCACAAAGTGTGGCTACATAATGTAGCCAGACTTTGTGGACACCCTGTATAATAAAAAAAATATTAAAATTTCAATTGGTTGTAAGTATACATACGGGTCACATATTTGACCTGATTAATTTACGAAACATGTATAAGCTTGTATAAAAGAAGCTATAATTTTCAAAACAACAATGAATAGAGTGGCTTTATTTATTTATATAGGAAAACATTAGATCCTTAGTAAAAATAACAAAGCAATGATTGTTTAGGCTCATTATTTAAATTGTTTTAAGTGTAAACAATATTTTAATTTTCCCATTAAACCTCATTATTATTTATAACTAGCCTACCCGTCTCCCGGCACTGCCTGGGAAATTAGATTAAGTGACAAAATTGTAATACTATTACTATTACTACTAATGCTGTTAATGATGATAGTAATACTGAGAAAAAATATAATGCAAATAATGATACTATTGATAGCAATACTCATAATGATACTGATAGACTAATCATAGTGATAAAATTGTAGTATTAACTCAGAAAAGAAATTAAATATTAAATAGAATGGTTAGAAATGAAACCACAACAATAATAGCAAGAAAATAATAATTATTAAAATAATTGTTACACTAATATTGAGAATAGAAAAAAATTGGACAAAAAGAATACTACTAAGAATACTAATAATACTATTATTAATAATAATAAATCCAAATAGTAATGAAAGCAAAAAAGTATGAAAAATGTAGAAAATCAAAATTTTATTATAACTAATAGTATTAGCAATAATAAGAATAACAATACTACTAATAATGATAATAATAACAATAATAATACTCATGATAATAATAACAATACTCATAATGATGATAAAAACAATAACAATACTCATAACAATACTCATGATAATAATAACAATAATAATACTCATGATAATAATAATAATAATAATAATACTCATGATAATAATACTCATGATAATGATAATAATACTCATGATAATAATAACAATAATAATACTCATGATAATGATAATAATAACAATAATAATACTCATGATAATAATAATACTCATGATAATGTTAATACTCATAATAATAAAAACAATAATAATACTCATAATAATAATAATAATAACAATAACAATACTTATGATAATAATAATAATAATGATGATACTTATGATAATAATAATAATGATACTTATGATAATAATAACAATAATAATACTCATGATAACAATAACAATACTTATAATAATGATAATACTCATAATAATCATACTCATAACCACAGAGTGAGGATGAAGGACACTGAGAATTGGAGCAAATATGCTGAATTGGCCAGAGAGCTCAAAAGGATCTGGAAAAAAGAAGAAAGTTAAGATAATGATATTAATAGTAGGAGCACTAGGATCGATACCGAAAAACTTTGAAAAATGTATGGGAAGGATTGGAATCAGAGAGATGGCTGAGAAGCTACAATATCAGTGGCTGAGGATAACAATAATGAAAACTGCAGAAATATTGAAGAAAACCCTTGAATGTGGAGACTAACACACACAAACTACAGACACAAATTGGACACAACGAAACAGCTACAGATGTAAAAGGCAAAGGAATATCATATGGAATCAACGGTATAACTATGAGACCCCCCCCCGTTTTTATTTATTTTTTTTGTGTGTGTCACCATAAACTGACACCACACCAAATAAATGAGGGTCAAGGAGGATGGAAAGACCAAGGAAATAAAGCACTAACCAGACCTCCGCTGGTTGAGTGCAAAGAGGATTGGGACCTTGGGCAGGCTTAATGCCACCTAAATTCCAGTGAAGACCAATGGTCGCTGCTAACGAGAAATCAATGGTAAGCGGCTGTTGCGATAATGCAATTTTTTTTTTTTTTTCCAAAGGTTATTGAAAGAGGTGGAGAGTGTTGGCAATCTGGGGAGACTTGTTGTCACTCAGACTCCATAGAATGCCACAAGTTGTTTTCAAAGAGAAATCCTTGATGATAGCTTGTGTGACTACTCCTAGTATGTAAATAATAATAATATTAATAATATTAATAATATTACAATAATAATAATAATCATAATAATATTAATAATAATAATAATGTGTATTCGGTATCCAAGGAAATGAATACATATGTTCTTGATTTTTATTTGTTTAATTTCATCAAAAATAATCATAGTTAAATTTGTTGATAAAAACTAGTTTGAAATAGAAATCAGGATTTCATTTTAAAATCCTATAAAAATTTATTATGAGAAGCCTAATGTTTTAAATTTTGTATAATAGGTAAATTTACTCTATAAATGTTTTATACTAGTCCTCAGTGTAAAAAAAAAAAAACAATAGTCAAACTTCAACCAAGAATAAAAATAAAATAAAGTGAAACTAAATCTTTTTTTATATCTACTGTATATACTTATGTATAATTTGAATTTCTGGAGGACGATTTTAAGGTTATTTTTGGGGGAGACTCGACTTATACATCGGTAATGTTTTTGGAAATGTTGTTAAAGAACGATTTGGTGCTCGATCATAGCATAGAAAATGCCATTTTGCTTGTGCACTCAGTATGTCCCAGTAATCCAAGTAATTAATCACACTCCTTCCGAACCCCATTGCAGTGTGTTTGCAAGCATGTAAGCACATGTGCGGTTTTTCAGTGGGAGGCTTAATAATTATTGGAATAGCTCTCGCAATATTCACTCTCTAGACGTTGATGTGACAGTGTTTTTTATTGATCAGAATGTCCGATTAGCAACATTTGCGTTCGTTGCATGTAAGTGTGCAGCAGGTTTGTTTTATATATGAAAATCAAATAGACCACATTGCGTAAATGCATGTATTATTGCTCGCGGATGCCGAGAAACAATTTATAATATGTCCTACAAAAAAAAGAAACATCAAAAAGAAAATTATCTGTGCAAAAAAGAGCCAGGAGACGTACCATTTAACTGGTCTGGAATCTACAGTCGACTTATTCACAGGTAATACCTAAAATATATACAGAATAATTACGTTTGACATACCAGTTCCCATCAGATCACCAAAGTTGAGCAATGATGAGCCTGGCCAATACAAGATGGGTGACTATTTGGTACTTTCAGGTGCTGTATATGCTCTCCGCTTATCTCGACATTACTTCCAGTTGTCCTGGACTTCTCCGTGCCACTGGACTCAAGGAGTGCCGATTCAGGAAAGGTGTGGTTAGAGATTGCACAACCCTTGCCAAACAATTACATACGTAGCTACCTCTACAGGGGGGTATCCTTTGTCTTTTGAGAATGAACGGAGGCGTCATCATCACCTAAAATAACACAATTTTTGGTCTTAAAATGCACATCGACTTATACAAAAGATCGACTCGTACACAAGATCGAGATGAAGAGAACCTTGAAATGCCTACTGGACACTACCCTCAAGTGTCTTCGGTCTCTCTGCATAGGGATTTGTCAGGGTAAAGATCCTGGCATGAGGGTACTTCTAAAAGGAAGTAAACCCTGACCAAATATTCAAAAAAGACAAGATGAATAAAAGTATAAACAAAAGAAAATACTGGCAGGCCAGCACCCAGGATAAAAAGGGCCCTTCAACTCGTTCATGCAGAGGTAAACACTGGTTCAAACCTTCATTTCTCTGACAGTTACAATATTGCAATACCAGAAACAAACCGGGATCAGCTATCAGGCCTTGATAAAAACGACTCTGGTCCCTTATATATATATATATATATATATATATATATATATATATATAATTTAAAGGAGATTAGAATAATAGTCTAAAGAGCTAAGTGTATTTTAATGTAATAGTGAAATTACTAGTTTAATTAAAATACAGGAAATGCTCGTTGTAATTTAGATATATAATAAGCTCGATAGTTAAATGTCCTAGAGCTAATTCAATATTAAGTAATGTGATTTATAATTTAAAAATTTAAAAAAATTTTTAAAATTTTAAAATCAAATTTTAATTAAATTAAAAATCAGTTTCATAAGAAGGAATAACAACAAAGTCAATCATCTGTACGATCGTTTCGGAAATCCGTGCTTTTTATTTGTGGTATACATGAAGTCACGTAGAACAATTATACATAGTTTTTTTGGTAAGCACGGTCTCCTCATCAGCAAATTTAGGAGGATTTCTATTGAATTTAAAAGACACCAAAAATAAACCTAGCATTAAAAGTAAGGCAGATGAATCTGAAAAATTGAAATAAAAGGTTTGGATTAAAAATTTATAAGAAAATTAGTATAGGTTAGAGATAGAAATGAGTAGAAAAAATATATATTTTTTGAATTTACATAATAAATTTGATTTAAAAATATATAGAGATAGTTACCTTTTAGTTTTTCTTTTTTTGAAATCAGGAACTGTGTTTAAAGTAGTCATTTAGATGTTTGCTATAGCTTTTTATTTTATTGAATGATGAATTTTAAAAGGGCGACGCTCGTGCAGTAAATTGTTTCCGTTAGCGTATTTTGATTTAAAGACGCTACAGTTAATATATATAGAGATAATATTTATTTTGCAAGTTTTTAAGGGGAGATAATTGTCATGTGTTATTGGCTTTATTTATTATTTGATTTACGGGTCTAAGGGTCTATTTAAAAATTATGGACTTAGTATAAAAATCGACCCTAATAAAAAAATTGTTAATTTCTTAGACATAACCTTAAATCTTGAAAATTCTACCTTTGAACCATACCATAAACCTAACCAATCACTTCTATATGTCCACAATCAATCAAACCACCCTAAATCAATATTAAAATCAATAGTTCTCAATATCGCTCTAAGAATTTCTAGACTGTCTTCTACTAAATCAATATTTACCAAAAATGAAAAATACTATAATGAAGCCCTTAAAAACTCTGGATATAATTCACAAATTAAATTCATAAATGAAAATGATAGAAACATAAACTGCATTAAAAATAAACCTATTAAGAGCGTAATAACATATAATATGGCAATGTCTTCCCGTATACGAGTTAAGAAAAATAACCAAGAGACAAAAAAAGATAAAACCAAACTACAAATATTAGATAATAATACAAATAAACAGCAAACTAAAACCCGCAAATGTAAGAATAGACACAAGGAGATCCTATGGTTCAACCCCCCGTATTCCAAAAACCTAGAAACAAACATAGCTAGAGAATTTTTTAAAATATTAGATAAGAACTTTAAAGCCCCCCATAGATATAATAAGATTTTCAATAAGAACACAATTAAAGTCTCTTACTCTACTATGCCTAACCTTCATCAGAAAATAATTAGCTCTAATAATAAGAAAATTAATAAACTACAAAATACAACTATACAAAATACATCGGACTGTAACTGTAGAAGAAAAAATAAATGCCCCCTACAAGGCTCATGTAAAATTAAAAATGTTATCTATAGCTGCACAGTATCAAAAACTCCAAATATACAAGAACCTATCAGCAGCCATAACTCAACTACCAGATTAAATAATAACACCAACTTAAATCAATCTACCGATCAATTACTAATCAACCCACCACATTATAATCCAACAATAGACCTAACGGAAAATAATCATAATAATCAAGAGGTAATATATATTGGTTCCACATCTGGCCCAATAAAACATAGAATTTCAACGCACAAACATTCTTTTAAAAATAACTCTCTATCAAACCAAACTACTCTATCCAACTATATTTGGCAACTAAAAAATAGCAATATTTCTTTCAACTTAAAATGGCAAATAATTGAGACTTGCAAATCATATAAACCAGGAGATAAATTTTGTACACTATGTACAAAAGAAACCCTAAAAATTTTAAAATATGAAGATATAAAAAACACAACCAAACTAGTAAATTCAAGACACGAGCTTCTAACATGTAATCATAAACGTTGGTTTAAATTTAATAAATATAAACCACCTTAAATCATTAAAAATTACTCATTAGTAAAAATAGATTACAATTTTTTTTTTTTTTTTTTTAATAAATTAAGTTAGACCAATTACCGCCCTTAGACCCGTAAATCAAATAATAAATAAAGCCAATAACACATGACAATTATCTCCCCTTAAAAACTTGCAAAATAAATATTATCTCTATATATATTAACTGTAGCGTCTTTAAATCAAAATACGCTAACGGAAACAATTTACTGCACGAGCATCGCCCTTTTAAAATTCATCATTCAATAAAATAAAAAGCTATAGCAAACATCTAAATGACTACTTTAAACACAGTTCCTGATTTCAAAAAAAGAAAAACTAAAAGGTAACTATCTCTATATATTTTTAAATCAAATTTATTATGTAAATTCAAAAAATATATATTTTTTCTACTCATTTCTATCTCTAACCTATACTAATTTTCTTATAAATTTTTAATCCAAACCTTTTATTTCAATTTTTCAGATTCATCTGCCTTACTTTTAATGCTAGGTTTATTTTTGGTGTCTTTTAAATTCAATAGAAATCCTCCTAAATTTGCTGATGAGGAGACCGTGCTTACCAAAAAAACTATGTATAATTGTTCTACGTGACTTCATGTATACCACAAATAAAAAGCACGGATTTCCGAAACGATCGTACAGATGATTGACTTTGTTGTTATTCCTTCTTATGAAACTGATTTTTAATTTAATTAAAATTTGATTTTTAAATTTTAAATTTTTTTTTAAATTTTTAAATTATAAATCACATTACTTAATATATATATATATATATATATATATATATATATGGATGATTTCAAAACATCATTAATTCTCTACCTGCACAGCATCATGTGAATAGCATAGTGTTTAGAAGCCTTGACTGTCGTTAGGGCGGTCAGTCAGGTTTCGATCCTGGCTTGAGGTAGTTGCCTGTCTAGCTGCACTGATGAGCTGTGATGCACTGAAACAGTACTGTATGTGGATGACCTATATCATTCGTTAGCAGAACTCGAATAAGAGTACACATTTTATTTCTTAGGATTGAGCCAGCCCGAGCTACAAAGTGTTTTAGGTGATCCATGAGGTGCAACTTTGTGTCACACACACCTCAAATGTCACCATTTGCTGCACCAAACATGTGCTTCACATGCAGGTTCAGGAAGGCATCTTGCAGCAGGTTGCCAGTACACCATTATGTGAAGCACCACCTGGTCACCTCTCTGCCAGGCAAGTTTATTCAGGTATGCATCTCCTCCAGTGAAGTAAATTCACTCCCAGCTACCAACCTGAAAATTACTATGATTCGGTGTGGTACATACAGTGCTTAGCCTTCTCAAATGGTCACCCATCTGGTACTGGCCAGGCTCATCTTTGCTTAACCAGCGACTTGGTGAGAATTGGTCTGTCACTGTGATTGTGCTGTGTATTATGCTTATATATATATATATATATATATATATATATATATATATATATATATATATATATATATATATTAGCAAAAGTACCCGTCATTGACTGGGTTCAAAAACAGCCTACAGAAAATGGACTCTGATTTATGAAAGTATGATAGGTTATGAAAAGGAAGGGTTGTAAAGAGATAGCTCCGAATTTGGGGGTATCAAAACCAAAGCAAAATATGATGAAAGTAAAAATAAAATAGATAAACCCCATAATTTATTATATCATACCTGTTCACACGTAAACACTTATCACAATATTCTGTGGATCTATATTAAAAAACCTTGTTAAACTTTGTGACATATTTCCATTCTATGGAGGTCAGGCACGAACGAACACCCCATAATTTTATTATACTATATTTCTTCAAACTGAAACATAATTATCAAAGTATACTTATGCAGATACATATGAAAAGTCTTTATTAAAGTTTGTGCCTATTTCCATTCTATGGAGGCCAGGCACGAACGCAGACCCCACAATTTTATTATACCATCCCTATTTAAGTTAAAACATACTTATCAAAGTATTATGTACATCTATAGCAAAAGCACTTGTAAACGTTTTTTTTTTTAATTTTTTATTTCCATACTTTGTGAACCAGGCGCGAACGCAGACACCACAATTTTAATGAACCACCGTTCTGCCAGATCAAACATACCTATTCCTGTGTCTCAATACATCGTCTATTATTATATGTAATCAGTTTTTTAAAATAGTCAACCATATAGGAGCCTATTCGTGACCGGACACACACGCACACAGACATTCAGCTTTATATTATATATATATATATATATATATATATATATATATATATATATATATATATATATATAGGGTATTCCATTGTGACGGATGTACACTTCAGAGAATAAAACACAAGATATTAGAGAACAGTCTTCATTAATCCAAACAAACATTAAATTGTTTCAAAAACATACTAAAAATGTTAGAAAAAAAGTAAGTTTGAACGTTTTTTGATTTGGCCCCAAAAATTTATTCGCAAAAGAAGTCATGTGACCGACGTACACACAAAAGTAGGAGAATCATAACATGAAACAATAAAAATCAAATTTCTTTGAATATTCATTATTTTGATTATATATACATTATTTTGTAATATATATATACATTATTTTTAATATATATTCATTATTTTTAATATATATATACATTATTTTGAATATATATTCATTATTTTTAATATATATTCATTATTTTTAATATATATATACATTATTTTGAATATATATTCATTATTTTTAATATATATTCATTATTTTGAATATATATTCATTATTTTGAATATATATTCATTATTTTTAATATATACTCATTATTTTGAATATATATTCATTATTTTGAATATATATTCATTATTTTGAATATATATACATTATTTTTAATATATATTCATTATTTTTAATATATATTCATTATTTTTAATATATATACATTATTTTGAATATATATTCATTATTTTGATTATATATACATTATTTTTAATATATATACATTATTTTGAATATATATTCATTATTTTGAATATATATATACATTATTTTGAATATATATATACATTATTTTGAATATATATATACATTATTTTGAATATATATTCATTATTTTGAATATATATATACATCATTTTGAATATATATATACATCATTTTGAATATATATATTCATCATTTTGAATATATATATATATACATTATTTTGAATATATATTCATTATTTGTAATATATATTCATTATTTTGAATATATATTCATTATTTTGAATATATATATACATCATTTTGAATATATATATTCATCATTTTGAATATATATATACATCATTTTGAATATATATATATACATTATTTTGAATATATATTCATTATTTTGAATATATATACATCATTTTTAATATATATATATACATTATTTTGAATATATATACATTATTTTGAATATATATATATATACATTATTTTGAATATATATATATATACATTATTTTGAATATATATATATTCATTATTTTGAATATATATATATATATATACATCATTTTGAATATATATATATATATATTCATTATTTTGAATATATATATATATTATTTTGATAAAATTTGGTATTCATGGCATGAAATAAGCTATTTGCTTAAGAAAAGTAACACTTCTTAAAATTGTTTATTTTTAGGATCAAAATTGCACTTTAAATTCTAAGAAGGACGTACAGAAATTTTGTGACGGACGTAATGTTCTAAATAAATCTTAATAAAATAGTATTTAAAGTCCTAAGAAGTGTCCTTATGTTAAAAATGACTTGTAAGTCAAAATGGAAACTAACACAAATGAAACAAAAATAATGTCCTCCTGTAGGAAAAAATCATAATTCATAGTTCATCAAATGAAAATTGCCCTCACGTTCCGGCAACTGCTGGTGGGTTGATTCGTCGGACAATGTTCTCTTTCTTGTAAAAGATCTTGTCCTCTTTCTTTGGCCATTTCCATAAGTTTCCTGATTTGGCACCACAGATACCTCAAAATCTTTGTCAGCAATAACATTGGTGACTTCACCGGGAAACTGTTCACCCTCATATAAAACTAAAACCTAGTCGTGGATGTTTATGACAACATTGTCAGGTATTATTTGTTCAGGATTAGGAATTCCATCATTCATGTCACTCATGGCCTTATCTGAACCATTGTCACTTTCTTCAGTAGCATTAAATATGTTTTCAACTTTGAAGATTTCATCTTTTGAGAATGCTGCTACCTCAAGTTGCCAAGAATTTTGAGCTTTGATGAAATGTAACTTCATGGTGTCAGTCACGACTAAGGTTTTTTTTTTCCCATACTGGAAGTCTTGGAGCCCCCTTAAATAATCCAATTTACTAAATTTTCACTACTAATAATTACTATGATATTGTCCCATTGATTACTGTATACTCATTAACCCTTATTCTTGAGTGGCCTCCAGGCCTTGATAAGTGGTGATTCCTTTTGTGAAAAAAAAAAAAAGCATATCTTTCTTTAATTTTGTCACTAGATATAAATTCCAGTATTCAAGTTTCTTGCCAATTCACAGGTTGCAGCATCATTTGGAGCAACTGTAGTGGTACGAACATTTCACCAATCTGATCGCGTAAGCAGTATTACCAATTCCATCAACTGCATCTTTACCATGCGAGGTTGCAAAGAAATTACAAATAATTTTGAAATTGTACTCATTTTCCCATTCATGAACGTTTGAAAACTGGAATCGTTGCTTGAATTGTGAAGATGGACCATCTGTGAAAACATTCAACAACTTTATGGAGTCAGACTTTTTGCTGATACAATCAAGTAACCCTGACATGAAGGTGTATACAGCCTTTTTGTGTGGTCTAAATTGTCAGAAACAATAGCAAAGCTCTCTTTGACATTTTGGCTGCCCCAAACATGACCAGTGAAAATGGTGACTTGCTGGTGAGACCAATGAGCAGATTGGATCTCATTCAGGTTGACAATGGATGCATTCTCTGAGAAATCCAGTTGAAGAACAGCTGAGGAACCATTGCACTCTTTAATAAGATTAGTAAAATAATCTTGTTTTCTTTTGGTGTACCGTGCACAAGAAAAGTATTCATTTGCTTTTTCAGGGCATCAAAAACGTCATTGACAATTGCTGATATTGTAACCTTTTCAGCACGTTTGTCTGGTTTTTGCCATTGTTGATACTCGATCAAAGTTTGACTACCTCCAGGTGATGGTTTGAACATTTCGATGTAATTTCTACAATTGTCACATTTACGGTAGATGCAGTCCTTATTGTCTCCTTCGCCCAACAAAGCCTGAAAACGTTGATGACAAATTGGTAAACTGTTCAAGGGCCAAGATCAAAGTGTAGTATCTGTTCCGGCAGATACTACAAGCAAAGACCATATGTGTGGGCAACCTCACATATAAGACCTTGGTCAATGTAGGGGCAACCCTTCATACCAATTGTCACTATCCAACTCCCCTACTCCCCGGGGAGTTGGTCCCCATTTCCCCTTCACTCCTCACATTAAAAATCGGCCTTGTGCCTAATTTGCTCGGTGGGGGAGCAAATAAATACCATCTGTTCTTCAGATGCTGCACTTCAATATCTTGTTTTCTGTCAATGGAGGAAGTATCCTTCACGACTGAGACAACTTTTTTATTTTTGTTCCTTTTCTCCACGTTAATAAACGACCCTGGTGTCTAACTCTGTCCCATGGGGAGGCATTGTAAATAGGAACTGTTCAAGGGCTATAAAAATAAGGCGAATATTTTCATGGTATTGATAAACGCAAACATTGTGCGGTATTTGATCAAAAAGGCCCTAAGAGAGCAGAATTTTGATAGGCCGATAGTGACTTCTTCAAACTCTTTTTCAAAGAGTTTGTATGCCTCTTTTAACGACATGAGCTTGTATCGTATTTGCAAAGTTTTTTCTCGCTTTTTACCATGGATCATCTCTCGTAATATAACTGTAACTTTTTGCTTTTTATGAAGGGAGCAGTTTTTTTGTTATTTAGATAAAAGGTTTAAAATTATAATGCTTTGAAAACTAATAAATGATTCTTATCAGATATAATGTTTTATAAAAAAACATAAAAACCTTTCTCCAAACTACTAGGATGCTTAAAAGATGCTTTAAAATAAGCACATCACCATCAAAAAATTCTTGTGACGGACGGACGTACAAAAAATAGTGTACATCAGTAACAGCAATTTCCCTAAACCGAAAGTTTCCAGGTACAAATTTTTATCCTGTTTGCTCACCCACAATATGCTTATTTTTAAAAAAAAAAAAAACATCAGTATTCCCACACTAGGTAAAGTAGGAAAACGTTTTGTTACTTTTTTGTGACGGACGTACAAAGACAAAAAATCCTAGCCTTTTGAGTTTATAAAAAGCTAAATATTTTTGGACAATTTTCATATTGAAAACCACTCTTTCCATCTGTTACCAGTTACCTTATTCCATAGTTATCAAAAAAAAAAAAAAAGAAGTGATTGATGCCTTCTTTGAACTAATTTTTAAAATATACCCAGCAAAATTTTTTTTTTTTCGCTAATGACAAAACCCTCTGTTTCACAGGCAAAATGTCAGTCAAAATCTATCAAGTTTTAATATAAAAAAACTAAACTCCTGAATGTCTCAGCTTTCCAGTAATACCATATATGCCATACTTTGAAGAAAAATTAATTTTCATTGTGGTTGACATTGGTTGACATTTTTGTGGAATTGCCCATATATATATATATATAGGATTGTTGATTTATTTATTATATGTAGTATTTTTTTTTGGTCCATGAGCAAGTTTTAAGAGAGAAGTTTTCTACCCTTTGTTTACATTCTAGTCCCCATCTCATTTGGGACGTATTTGTAAATATTAATTTTTTATTTATTAAACATAATTATTAATGTATTATTTTTTTATTCGTTTTATTTTTTTAATATTTGAGAATATTTTTGCATGCATAAAAGTAAGTTATCTATTATTTAAAAATATTTATATATATATTGATTTATTTTTTTTTATAAGCGATTCTTTGGTATTTTTAATTTCTTTTCACTCCCCCCCTCTCTCTCTCTCTCTCTCTCTCTCTCTATATATATATATATATATATATATATATATATATATATATAAAGTTATAAAAATATATATGGCAATTAAGCTACACAGAATATTCCGCATTTCATTCTCGTGCGAATTCGCCAGGCATAAGCTTATGTCTGACAAATTTTCACGAGAATGAAACGTGGAATATTCTGTGTAGCTTAATTGCCATATATAATCTCATAACTTATTACCTAGCTCTAGCTATGTATTGAACACCATTGAACTAAATACTGAAACATTTACGCATAAAATTATATCTTTGTATGTCAATTTATGCGATTAAATGAAGTAATCATATATAATATATATATATATATATATATATATATATATATGATACTTTCTGGCTACACAAACAAAATGATTTTTGTGGATAATTAAACAAAGTGATTGTATAGATTCTAAAAAAAGTAAATTATATGCAAGAACAAACTTGTTTGTTATATTATGTTTATGTGAAATTACTACTGTGAACATTTTGTTTTGTGTTCAAAAAACAAACTCCCAATCTGAAGATTGACTGTTTCTAGTTTTCAATGAGTTTTTTTTTCTTTTTCGTTTGCGATATGACAAAAATGTTTTTATCAAAGCAACCAAGGACGTTCTACAAAAATAAAGTCAGTGTTCATTTTTGTTACAATATGACAGAAAAGTTGTAAAAAGTAATTCGCATTTGTAAAAGGTAATTTTCATTTTTGTTTTTTGTTGTGATATTACAAAAAGACGTTTTAAAAGGTAATGTGTGAAAATCAACTTACATCTGTGTGTTGATTTGTCTTAAATGTACGAAAGTAAACATTTCTTGTGTTATGATATGACAAAAATGTTTTTATTGAAGCAACTTAAGACGGACGCCATTTTGGAAATAATTCTAAAACGGTTTTGAAAATTCATTCTGTTAAATAGTAGAACGAATCTGAGTAACCAATCAAATTGATAGAAGCAAAGAAAATTGAAACTCAAGGGAGCGTCAATTATTTCCATGCTGAAAGACAACTGGTAATAAAACGAGATGATAAAATGAAATAACCACAGACGTGTATAAGAATTGAACCCTATGAAATATTTGGTAATGGTGTAAACTGGGGTAGGAGGAGGACATAAGGATGACTGAGGAAGTATCTTGCTACCACCTGTAAAGATGACTGATTTAGGAGAATGTTTCATCTCAGAATTACTGTAGGAATTCAGTATACTCAAGTAAATCAATCGATAATAACCAGAAAACATGCTTCAACTACTGGCAGGTAGCGTGGCCATTTTGGAATAATGTGTGGTACTACTGTTTCTTTTCCTATAATGTCTTTTTAAAGATGGGAATAATTGTCTTTTTTATAATAATAATAATAATAAAATTGTATATATATATATATATATATATATATATATATATATTGGTTAGGAGCCTTGACTGTTGTACAGGCGGTCAGGTTTCAATCCAGGTTTGAGGTAGTTGCCTGTCTAGCTGCACTGATGAGCTGTGAAACAGCGAATTAGTACTGTATGTGGATGACTATAATGCTCCTCATCTTGAGTTGAGCATATTGAGAAGTGATACACGAATTATCATTAGCTTATAGAGCGATGCTCTTTGTGTAAACAAATTGAGCTTAGGTATTTCGGACGATGTCAGAACATTGTTAATTCATGACTCGCACAGCAGCCTCCGATTAGCGTAATGGTTAGGAGCCTTGACTGTCATACAGGTGGTTGCGTTTCAATCCAGGCTTGAGGTAGTTGCCTGTCTAGCCGCACTGATGAGCTGTGAAACAGCAAAACAGTACTGTATATGGATGTATATTATATATATACTAGCAAGGGGTACCCGGCGTTGCCCGGGTGTTTGGAGGTGTATGTAGAAGGGGGGGGCTGTTTTAATATTATAAAAAAAAGCACGATGGAAAAACCAAAACAAAGCAAAACCGCGAACAAATGTTAAAAAAAAAAAGGAAAAAAAAAAAAGGTGTAAAAGAGGAAAAAAGGTTTAGGTAGGACAGGCTCGAACCCGAAGCATCGAGGCTAAGGCGGAAAAAACATGCCTGACACGTTACCTCTACGCCAAAGAGACACACAATTGAGAACGAATAAAATTAACCCTTAAAAAACACTTGCAGGTGGTTGAAACTAACGTCAACGTTTTCTAGGTCAAACATGACGTCATTGTCGTAGTAGCAGGAGGAGGCCGAGTTTAGGGTGAAGGAACACACACACATTTTAGCTTTTATATTTATAGATGCCCCCACCCTGGTTTAGCTAATATATGACGCATAAAATTGAAAGGAATAAAAAACAAAAAGAACGTGAAAGAATACCAAAGGAAAAAAAAGCCCCCCCCCCAAAAAAAAAAAAAAAAAAAAAACTAAAAAAGTTACCACGTAAAATGTAAATATGTTTATTTAAATTTAATTTTTTTGTTTTTTTTTAAATGGAAAAACAAAATTCAAACAAATAAAACTTACCGTGTATAATGAAATTATGTTTATTAGATTTTATTTATTTATTTTTCTTTGTTTCAATGAAAAAGAAAAAAAAAGGAATAAATAAAACCAGAAAACTGACCGTGCTTTTTATTTTTTTTTAATGTTGGTTTGTTTTGGTTTGTTGAATGTCGTCTGATTCCAATATCGATAGTGTAGTAGTAATTGTGCTAATGAACCTCTCAGAAATGCAATGTATAGAAATAAATAATTAATAAGTAACTAATCCAAAACTAGTATCATGTATGAAATCAGTGCAAACATAATAGAAGTATAAAGACAGTAAATAAAATATTAAAGCGTCTAATCGGTGAAAGATTTGAAGAATGCTGGCGGCTGACTGTTAAAGTTTCTTGTAAAAACTGGAATCCAATGTTAGCTCGTTTCGTTTAAGTAATCCTTTGAATCGCAACCCCCAATCCCCCTACAAAGAGAGAAAAAATATAAAGTGAGGGAAAAAAGGGGAAAAAAAAGAAATTTATAAAATGGCACAAGTAACCCACAGAATAACTGGAATGTCAAGTCGCATTTAACCCGACGGAAAAATGCCAATCCATATTTTTTAAGCAACTAAGAACTCAAACCGGTGTTCCTCGTATATTCCCCTGTGGACGTATCCGCAGCGGTGTTAAGTGGTTGCGGGCGGAGTATGAATCAAATCGAGAGAAAAGATTTTACAACTTCCATTGATTCTAACCGATTGTGACAGTGGGGACATTACATTTGAATGTAATGTCGTGATTTTTAATCCCATTAAGGTCAAACTCACACGGGGGAAAAAATGAGTTCATTTTTTTTATATAGAGAAGAAAAGATTGTGTATATATATATATATATATATATATATATATATATATATATATATATATATATATATAGAGAGAGAGAGAGAGAGAGATAAATATTGAATGTCTGAAGCATTTCTTTTTTATATATTTTTTTGCTGCATGAATTTTTATTGTAATATTGAATTGGGAATCCCAAGGTTAAAGAAAATATGGAGAAATGTACAATAACAGAGTATAATAATTCTGAATAATTAATAGTTAATGTGCTTTTGACACGACTATCTATTAAAATCTATTTGCTTTGCAGATTGCTAATATTATATATATATATATATATATATATATATATATATATAAAACTCTTCCAATCTTACAACAAAATCTATAAACAAAACGAAAAATAAAAATTATTCAAGCACTGATATTATCACTATAGCAACTACCAACCAGTAAACAAAACGATCAAATGACAGTGAGTTATTTTGGCTCCAAAACAATTTAGTTACCAAAGAACAAAATTTATAAGCTCAAATATAATATAAATTGTGTCCCTGTTTCAATACAGGGAAATTTTTCAGTATAGACAACAAAACGAAAAGGCAGTCAAAAAACAAATATATGATAAAGGTTACTAAAGGCAAGTGTTACTCTTCTACCTATCTGGATAAGTTTTTTATGTTTTAACTAATTTTAAAGCATTTATTTACTTTGAAAAACAAGTAGTATCAAGTCTTAACTAAGAACAAAAACATTAGATGGTCATCTGAGAAGTCTTGATAATCGCTCAAAAATCGAAAATCAGATGAAATAATGTTAAAACATGACATTTTCGCTTGATTGGTGACATTTATTTGGTGGGTTTCTACCAGTATTTTGTTTAATTTTTGAGTGATTATCGAGACTTCCCAGATGACCATGTAATGTCAGCTATTTTTTGTGTTAATATAAGACTCGACACTACTTTTGTTTCAAGATAAGCGCTTTGAAATATGTTAAAGCACAAAAAACTTATCCACATAGGTAGAAGAGTAACTTGTCTTGCCTTTGGTAACATTTATTTTTTTATATATGTTGACACCTCTTTTTTTGTTTTATTGACTATTGTAAAAAATGTCCCACTATGCATAAATAGCCATTCTTTTTTTGTGTTGCAGTAAGGGAGATAATTCATCTAATATATATTCCAGCAATAGTTGATTCAAAAATATTAGTTTAATATATAAACGGCTATGTCTTTCTGTCGGTCTATTTGTCTGTCTGTCTGTCTCCATATTTTCCAACTCCATCTCCTCCGAAACTAAAAGTCGCAGAGCGGCGCTAGGGGCCTCAAATGATTGGATTTTTTATGGGCTGTTTTTTTATTTTTTTAAATTTTTTTTTTTATGAGTCTTTAGCCAGTTATTATTTTTAAGTGGGTCAAAAATGATCAAAATTGAAAAAAATCGTTCTACATTTTGTACATTCATCTTAGTTTATTTTTAATTTTTAATCACTTTATATGTGTGTTGCATTGGTACAGTGGTAAAATTACCAGCTTTGAATGGTAAGTTCGGTTTCAATTCTAGCTGATGGCACCCAAATACTTTTGTTTTTCATTTTGAAATTACGACTCTGTACTAATATATATGAAATCTGGACAAATTAAAATATCATATTAAAGCGTATTTTACGACCGGGTAAATCCCCCCCCCCTTTCCTCCCGCTAATATCGTATATAATTTAAACAAAATAACCTATTTCAAAAGTATTCTAATTATAAAAGTTGTTGATATTTGATAGAATTCACCATTTGTAGTGGAGGGCATATAGTTTTGTTTTAGTGGAGTTTACAGAAGCTATGTTTATTGTGTAAGTATAGCAAATTCTCTATTATTGTAGTTATAACATTACCGTCTCACTTTACTAAACAAGATAAAACTGGAAAGAAAGAAAGAAAAATCCGGGTCTGCATTTTTTCTTCCTGCCACATGCCCATCTTGCCTGGTCCTGTTTCTCCTTCTTCTGACCACATGCCGGTCACAGCCGGCCCATCCTCGTCCTCAACTTTACACGTCCATTTTCTTCGATGCACATTGCGCTTCTCTCCTGCATTTTTCTCTTTTTATTTTCTTTTTCTTCTCGTGCGCACATCCTAATTTGCATATGCCTTTTTTTCCTTTTTTTTTTTTTGGGCTGCTGCTGCTAATCTGTTTGCAGCCAGCCATCCTTTGCTGCTGCTGATATTTTCTCATGCGCTCATATACACTATGTTACATAGATTGAAGTATCTCTGTAGTTTGTACTTGTGAAAATGTTTGAGTTGTTTTGTGCATGTGTTTGCCAAGGATCGTCATGACAAGAGTCAACAACAGCTAACTTGAATTTCTAGATGTCCAAATATGAAAAAAGGGGTCACCCCCAGCTTCGATTCAAAGACTCGTGTAAAAGAGATATTAAAAAGGTTAGCATAGATCGTGGAAGCTAGAAGGCATTTGCTGACCAACGTGACCTATCCATCCAACGTGGCCATACCCGAGATTGAACTCCCTACACGAGTTTGTAGTGTAATTCAAATCTTGTCAGTAGCTGAATACTTGATGCTTCGCCAGGGCTATCAAGAGTATTTTTTATCGTGACGCTATCACGAGATCGGGTGCCTACCACAGCTTAAGAGAGTCCCATCTACTCTGGAGAGAAGGATAGGATAGACCGCACCAGTTTCTCAACCTGTTATTTTACCTCACGGTACATACAGTGCTTCACCTTCCAATGCATGCGCAAACTGTCATTTCGTTCTTTTATTTTAAAAAGCTAAATTTGCTACGTGATAACATCTGCGTCCTCATGGCCCCATCAATAACACGTTCATGTACTAACTTAAGTTATGCGAGTTCGTGCCCAGCACACAGCATTTTTTTGTTTTTGCTTACAAAATTTTGGTTTCAGTTTCGCTTCTGGCTGATGATACCCAAGTCCCTTTTTTTTTATGACTGGGTAAACTGATAGATTTTCTGTCTTTCATGATATATATATATATATATATATATATATATATATATATATATATATAAAAAGAAAGCATGAAAGATAATAAAGAATGTATGCAAAAACGATTAAATCTTAGTTGTTTATTTTCTCATTTAATGTTGATTTGTTTTGTGGCTTTGTTGAGTCATGCCATTAGTTTTTATTTTTGTACAATTGTTCATGCCAAAATGGCGGCATTTGATTGCGATGATATCAACAATTTGTTATTTTATGGCCGATAGTATATTATTACATCTAACCACTGAGGAAATGAATATTGGAAACAACACGTTACTCTTGTTTATTAGTTCTTTCTATTTTTAACTTCGTATAATTTCTTTTTGTGTTTTCTTCGATAACAACAGAGATATTATTCTTTATAAGGTAACATACAATATACACTTTACTTAGGGCCAAGATCAAAGTGTAGTATGTGTTCTGATACTGAACTTAAATTTTTTGTTCTCGGTTAGTAGAGGAGAAATCCTTCATTACTGAGACACATTTTTATTTTTTGTTCCTTTCTTCACATTAAAAAGCGATCCTAATGTGATGTGGCTTTCAAGCGCACTTGATGCGTCTTTTATTTTATTCAAATTAAATCAACGTTTCTATAAGGAAACTCACACCCTTGACGTTATTCTCGCGTTGCCTACACACTGTTCCAACATTTCACAACCGCTGAGATACAACGGCACAGCTCTTTCCTTTTCTTCAACTTTACAACATGGAGAGAAAGAAGAAGGAAAAAAAAGAAAGAAAACATACTGAAGATGGAGTTTAGCTCTGAAATATATTTATGTTATAAATTTCAAACTTCAAATTTCAAATATTTGTTTATTTTTCTAATATTATGTTGTGATTTGGCTTTCAAGCGCACTTGATGTGTATTTTATTTTATTCAAATTAAATCAACGTTTCCATATTTGAGGTTATTATGTTCATAAATCTTTGTGGAAAGTGGACCTTGGGTTTACTTTTGGCAGCTTTGTAACTTTAGTTTCCCTTATTTTGTCCTTTAGTTCTCACATTCCAAGAGCGATGTTTCTGACAAAGGGGGAAGAATTGTTGTTTTCTAGGTTGTAATCTATCCGTTCAACACTTAAAATTGGGTAGCTCTTAACCTTTTAAATAAAATATAATAAAACAAGAGAAACTTTCAGAGAAACTTGCCAAACTTTCCCAAAAAGACACTCGACGAGCTACAACCACTATAAACGATTTCTCCCACTCTCTATCTGTGCCTAAAACTAAACGCAGATTCCATGAACAAAGCTTTTTTCCCAGAACTGCCCACCTGTGGAACACTGTTCTACTAGACTGCTTCCCAGTGGAATACAACATAGTAGCCTTCAAATCCAATGTAAACAAGTTCTTGTTGAGCCGTTCACATAAATAATCAAGTTCTTACCCAATTTACACCATTAACAGTTGCTACATTACCACCTTATATTCATTAACTCTTATCCTCGAGTGGCCTTTGTGTCTTGATAAATAGTGACTCCCAAGTAAAAAAAAAAAAAAAAAAGTACTGTTCTAAAAAAAAACAAAAAAAAAAACTTTGAAATATTTTCGATGTTTTTACAAATTTGGAATCCAACAAAAATCTAAATAAATTATTTACTTTTTATGCAAATTAATTTTGGTTAAAAAAAAAAAAAAATATTTTAAAAAAATTTGTAAGATGGAATTTGAGGTTAAAGTATTTGAAGCGTTTCTTTACTTCCTTATTAAAAAAAAAATGTTTTTTTTTCTTTTATTTATTAACCGACTTAATGACAAAAACGAAACCAGATGTATTCACTTGGGGGAAACTTTCTGAAAGTGAAACCAGAGCAATACTAAGAATTCTTTACATCCAGATGAACGCCTTTATTTCCTTGATAACTCTTCACAAATAAGAATAATCGTTGCAGAAACCATTTTCTTTCCATTTAAAATAGTTTATGCTAAATAATTATGTAGATAAACGTATACACCCTGCATAAAAAATGATGTAAAAAAAACAAAAAACAATATGCTTCATGAAAACTAGTTTGTGTCAATATTCATAATCACATAAAATAATGTCTTAGTCAGTGAAGTGCTTAATACTCGGCATTATAAGGTGAGTATCTCTACTCTATGTATAAAAGCCACTTCACAAGAAACACTCGTCTAGCTGTAAACACTATCAATAATTCCCCCCACTCTTTATCTGTGCCTAAACCTAAACGTAGATTCCATGAACAAAGCTTCTTTCTTAGAACTGCACGCCTGTCGAATTGTCTTCCGTTTTCCTGCTTTCCGGCTGACTACAATATGGTTGTCTTCAAGTCTAACGTAAACAAGTTTTTGATGAGCCGTTCCATATAAGTTATCAAATTTACCAAATTTTCATTACTAATGATTACTATAGTGTCCAATTTCTACTGTACACTCTTTAACCCTTATCCTTGAGTGGCCTCTTGGCCTTGATAATGTGGTGATGCCTGTGTGTAAAAAAAGAAAAGAAAAAAACCCACTTTATGTATGTGTGAGTTCCTTCCTTATAGGTTCCAAAACGGCTGAGCTCATCCTTTGCAAATTTCACACAAAGGTAATTTATATGTCTGGCAGGGTTTTTAGATATGCTTTGTACAGAAATTCATCCGATAAGTATCAAAAATCGAAAAAAATCCGATCCTAAAAATAGTCTTTCTTCTCTTGAAGATAAAAAAATAATTTTTACAGGGGAATATTTTATGTTACACTGGTGTAACATAAAATATTCCCCTGTAAAAATTATTTTTTTATCTATTAGAGAAGAAAGACTATTATAAACAAATACAGACGGAATTTGATGAACGACATTATCATTATTATTTTTTAATATTGTTTGCAAATTAGTTGAATTTCCTTAGATATGTTTTGTACCAAATTCATTCATTGAAACACTTATCACAATATTCTGTGGATCTATATAAAAAAAAACCTTGTTAAACTTTGTGAGATATTTCCATTCTATGGAGGTCAGGTGCGAACGAACACGCCATAATTTTATTATACCATATTTCTTCAAACTGAAACATAATTATCAAAGTATACTTACGCAGATAGATATGAAAAGCCTTTATTAAAGTTTGTGCCTATTTCCATTCTATGGCGGCCAGGCACGAACGCAGACCCCACAATTTTATTATACCATCCCTATTTAAGTTAAAACATACTTATCAAAGTATTCTTATGTACATCTATATCAAAAACACTTATAAACGTTTTTTTTTTTTTTAAATTTTAAATTTTTTATTTCCATACTTTGTGAACCAGGCGCGAACGCAGACCCCACAATTTTAATGAATCACCGTTCTGCCAGATCAAACTTACTCATTCCTGTGTCTCGATACATCTTCTATCATTATATGTAATCAGTTTTTTTTAAATAGTCAACCATATAGGAGTCTATTTGTGACCAGACACACACACACACACACACACACACACACACAGCTTTATATTATATATATATATATATATATATATATATATATATATATATATATATATATATATTTCAGAATGACACCGGTATCTACCTTAATATAAACAGAAGTTTGTTTAAATATAATCACATAATTATTGAAAATGTGATCATGTGATTAAAATTTAATTTAAATTAACAACGTTTTTTAACAAATAAAAAAATATAATGCAAGATGAAGTTTTAAAATGATTAAATATGTTTTATTTTATAATTTAAAATTAAAAACATTGAATAATAAAAATAAAATTTTGGGTACTTATGTATTTTTTTATATCATGCTGAAATAATAACGCTATTATTTTGAAAGCCATTCTTAACGAGGAGAGGAGGGTGTTTTGTAACTATTCTGTGCTTCCACTTTTACAATTTAATAAAAAAAAGTTATCGTGAAACTTGAATTTAACCTGAAAAAAACTATTTAGAAAGAGCGCAGTACCAAAAATACATAAGCACCAAGTTTTTGTTTAATTTAACAGTAGATATTATTCTCGGATGCATATGATGGCAGATGGTACCACAATATTTTTAAACAGTTTTTTCAGTTTAAATTCAAGTTTCACGATATCTATTTTTTTTTTTTTTTTTATTAAATTGTGAGGTGGAAGCACAGAATAGTTACAAAACTCTCTCCTTTCCTTATGTTAAGAATGGCTTTCAAAATGTTATTTCAACATGGTACCAAAAATACATAAGTACCTAAAATTTTATTTTTATTGTTCAATGTTTTTAATTTTAAATTATAAAGTAAAACACATTTAATCATTTTAATTTTAATCTATATATCTATAAAAGTGAACAGGTCTGTGTATATGTGTACATTTCCCTACGCAATAATTCTGTCAATTTTTAGTCTACAGACTCGAAATTTGATATACAGGTTACTGAGATTTGGGAAAATCGATGTGATCGGTTTTTGGCCAGAAATTTGGCGATTAAGGGGTCAAAGTTCAACGATTTGACTTTGAGAACTCTACCAAACTCCTCCGACAATTTTGGGTCTACGCACTTGAAATTTTAGATATAGGTTCCTTGGACATGGATCTAACTTAATAACTTGATTTGAGCCCAAAACAATAAATGTTAAGGGGTCATAATAGGGGTCAAAGTTAAAAAAAACTTGACCTCTACGGTCTCTTCCAAATTACTCAGACAGTATCGTTTTAAAGTTCGATCTTTCATACGACTAATATCGAAAAATTGGCTAAAAACATTAATATCTTCCTCTTCAACTAGGCACTTTTCTACAAGGGGGGAGTCACTTTTTTCGCCAATATTTTTTAAAGTTATCCTCTCCTTTAGATTATCTAGCCTTAATTTAAAAAAATGTCACTTCCGGTTTGGCGGTGGTCGTAACAGCATAAATGTTAGGTTTTACCCCGTTCTTTTCCTCCTTTACGGTACGGGTTCGAGCCTGCCTTCCTACTACCACTTTTTTTTTTTTTTTGCTCAACATACACACCCAAACACCCGGGCAACGCCAGGCGCCCATGTTAGTTATAAAATAAAACACATTTAATCATTTTAATTTTAAATTAGAAAATAAAACATAGTTAATCATTTCAATTTAAATTAAATTTTAATCACATGATTATATTTTACCCATTTAACGTTTGTGAAATATGTAAACAAACGTCCAACCTTCTGTTTACATTAAACGAAATACTGGTGTCCACCTTAACAGTCCCTTTTATTGATTTCACTAGCCTGGGTGCTCGGCGTTGCCCGGGTGTTTGGAGGTGTGTGTTGAGCAAAAAAAAAAAAAAAGAAAAAAGTGGTAGTGGGCAGGCAGGCAGGCAGGCAGGCTTGAACCCGTATCACGAAGGAGGAAAAGAACGGAAAAAAGAAAAATGTGATGTCTTTGCTGTTGTGCCCATCGCCAAACCGGAAGTGATGTAAGTTTAAATTAACGCTAGTCAATCGAAAAGAGGGGATGACTTTAAAAAATATTGGCGAAAAAGCGACCCCTCCCTGCAGAAAATTGCCCAGTTTAGGGTGAAGGAATTAAATGTTTTTAGCCAATTTTTTGATACTTGTTGTTAGAGGGGTCAAGCTTCAAAATGATACCGATCTCGTGATAATCTGTCGCCTCTGTCGAAAGTATACATATACGACATACATACATACATACATTTAAACAGACAAGTGAGATTTATATTATAGATGGTTTGAGAATATTTGTACAACTTAACAGAAAATCTGCCTCTAATTTATTATAACGATTGTCTGCTGATCAGAATACATTTTTATTGGTTTAGTTTGAATTCTATCAGTTTTTATCATTTCAGTCAATCTTTTCCACAATGATCCTATTCAAATTATGGGGTGAGGATCAATTCTATTACAGGGTTATTTTTCTCCTTGTAATGCTACTGCATTTTTTGTTTTTTTTTCATTTATTTATTGATTAAATTTATATTTACTGTCTTCAAAGTTCACATTTACTCTTCCCCGACTCTCGAGAGGATTACTTTCATAAAATGTTATGCTTGAGGTAAATTTGAAGAGTTCATATTAACATCGACATTTTGCCGTGATGGATGCCTGGCAAAATGTCAACTTTGATTTTATAGTGTCTTCCATACGATTTGCAGTTTTTGTTGGTCGACATTAACAAATTCAATTTTTTTTCTTTGATTTTGAACTAGCCTGACTGCCCGGCGTTGCCCAGGTGTGTGGAGGTGTATGTAAGGATGTTGGTTGAGCAAAAAGTAACGCACAAGAGGAAAGGGAGGTTTTTAAAAAAAAGGTAAACGGTTTTATCGATGCGCCCACCGCAGTTGTGACATCGCGCATTCAAAATAACCTGTTTTATGTGACATCGTGAGGCTTGAATGACTTGCAAAATGTTGACGAAAAAAGTGACCCCCCTTGTAAAAAAAACGGGCCTAGTTGACAATGAAAGAATGAATGTTTTTGGCCATTTTTTTTTATATTATTCGGCCGAGAGCCTAAGCTTTCAAACGATACCAATTTTGTTAGTGTTGGTCGCATGTGTCAAAAGTTTTAGCAAGACATACAAAATACATACATATATACAAAGAAAAGCAAAATTGCAAGCGCAAAAAAAAAAAAAAGAAATTAGTAGTAGGCAGGCTCGAACCCACAATGCACAGGAGCAAAAGGAGGTGAAAAAAAAAAAAACAGCAAACAGTCTTATCGATCTGCACACCATGATTGTGACATCACGGACGGTTGAAATAACGTGTTTTATGCGACGTCGTTGACGCGAGGTTTGAATGACTTGCAAAAATGTCGACGAAAAAAAGTGATCCCCCCCCCTTTTTTAAAAAAACGGCCCAGCAGTTGATGGTGAAAGAATTAATGTTTTTGGCCGATTTTTTTGGTATTTGTCGTCTGAGAAATTGAGCTTTAAAATGATACCAATTTTTTCATGGCCTGACACGTCTGTTGAAAGTCTTTGGCAGACATACAAACACATACACACATTAGCAGGGGGGGGGGGCGTTGTCCAATCATAACATAAAATATAAAAATTGTGACAACAAGAGCATTGCGCAGTCAGTGGAAAAAAAATAAAAACGCAAAACTAAAACAGAAGTGAAACTAAAACAAAAATTTTGTAAGCAAAAATATTGCAAACTCGCATAACTTAAGTTAGTAAGCGAACACAATATCGATGGGACCATGAGGACACAGATGCTATCACGTTGCAAACTTAGCTTTTTAAAACGAAAGAATGTAATGATAGTTCACGCATGCGCAGTTTACCAACAGTGTTGAAAGCAAGGTTTTTATCTGACACCCCCCCCTTCAAACAAAACGATATTTCTACACAAAGTAATTGATAATGTTTTTGTAATTTTTTTTATGTGTCCGAGAGATTGCTTTTCTAATGATACCACATCAAAAAGTGGTAAAAATTCAAATATAACACAAATAAATCTTACCATAGCCTATAACAGTTACTTTGCAACCTACCTGTATCATTTTTTTGGTCTTTCAAAGTAGTTTTAAATGCTTTTTAACAAAGTCAAATTATTTAAACAATAAAAGTTTAATAGAACAATATACTCTTTTTTAACGAGTGGCTGTTTTAAAAAACATCCGAAGATAACAGAATGTTTATACCTTCATTTGTTGTATATTTAGAATTACACTTATTTAAAAATATACAGAAAAATCTTTATGATGTACATACTCATCACAGAACAAAGATGTCATATTCTAAAAATCATGTGGGCTTGGCTAGTAACTTTTCTATTTGGCTAGTAAACAAAAAACAGTTCGTACAAGGATGGAATACTGCTCTCATATCTGGGCAGGAGCTGCTAAAAACAGCCTATCCTGCCTTGACAGACTACAAAATAGACTTCGTGGCTTAGTGGGGGATGCCCTTTTCTCTACCTTGCAACCTCTCTCCCACAGAAGAGACTTGCGAGACTATCCTTGTTTTATCGTTATTTCCATGGCAGGTGCTCGTCTGAACTCCAATCTCTGGTCCCCTCTCGCCAATCTTTCATGAAAAACACCCGTCTAGCTGAATCCACTGTGAAAAATTTCCCCCACTCTTTATCTGTGTCTAAGTCAAGACGTGGATTCCATGAACAAAGCTTCTTTCTTAGAACTGCACGCCTGTGGAACTCTGTTATGTCTGCCTGCTTCCCACCTGACTACAACTTGGATGTCTTCAAGTCCAACGTTAACAAATTCCTAATGAACCACCCCCTTAAGTAAACACTTCATCAAATCTCCACACTAACGTACTGTACTTGCAATAACCCTTATCCCTGAGTAGCTTCTGGGCCTTGATAAGTGGTGATCACTGTGTAAAAAAAAATGATAAATTTATAAAAATTTGCTCCAACTTTGTACCTCGTCTCATCTGAGAGTCACCTTATACGCCGAAATATATGGTATATGTTCCCGACAGCAAAGAAGGGAAACGTGTATATGGAACTTAACGTACTGTACTTGCAATAACCCTTATCCCTGAGTAGCTTCTGGGCCTTGATAAGTGGTGACCACCGTGTAAAAAAAAAAAAAGTCAACTAAATATAAATTTGTCTATAGAGCCCTGTGTGTGTGTGTGTGTGTAATAGTGTGTATCTCTACTCTTATGTAAAAGTCACTTTGTGTGTGTGTGTGAGTTCTTTCCTCATAGGTTCAGCCGTTTTGGAACCTATCTTTTGCAAATTTCCCACAAAGCTAATTTATATGTCTGGCAGTGTTCTTAGATATGTTTTGTACAGAAATTCATCCAATAAGTATCGAAAATCAAAAAAAAAATCCGATCTTAAAAATAGTTTTTATTTCTTTTATAGATAAAAAGAAGTTTTACAGAGAAATACTTTACGTTGCACCGGTGTGATCTTGACCGGTGTAACGTAAAATATTTCCCTGTAAAATTATTTTCCCTTTTTATCTATAAGGGAAGAAAGACTATTTTTAAGATTGTCAAGCCCAAATATCAGTTGACGTGCAAACAAACACCGATGGAATTTGGTGAACGACATTATCATTATCATTTTAAAAAATTTTTTTGCAAATTAGTTCACCGGACAAATTAAATCGTCGTAACATATAATATTCAATAGAGGATTGATTCTATAATGATACATACACAATCTGCATAAATTAAAATATCATGTTTAAGCGTAGTGTATGACCAGGCAACACTGGACGTCCAGCTAGTAATATTATAAATGAAACCGTAAGGATAGATTTGCCTTCACTATTTCTGACAATATAATTGGCTTATCTCCAAACTTTGTCAAGCAACAAAAGTACAGCAGCCATCTTGGCCTGGATTGTTCCATTAAAAGGGGGTAGTGGATTATACCACATTCTCTTACATGTTTATTCCAAAAGAAGAAACCTCTAAAACAAGCTTGAATTCTTTTAGGCAAAATCATATGGTATGCCCTTAAGAAAGCAGTATGTTGTTGTTCGGTGACAGTATTCATATTAGCGCCAGACGAGTTGGAATTTATAATAAACTCAATTCCAAAGTAAATAAGCCATTATAAGCATGGTAAACAAGAGAGAATTTGATAAATTGTTGTAATATTGGTTGTGACAATATAATAAGTTTATCTCTGAACGCCAGTAATATGGCAGACTATATTGACCTGGATAAATTAAGAGGGCAAGTGGATTATATTACTGTAAAATAATAAAAATAATTAAAAATAATAATAGCAAAAATTGATTACGATAAAGCTGTGGATATTGTTTTATGTAATTTGATACATTAGAATTACCAGCAAGATTATGTTCCCTTTTAATTTTGCTCATCTGAGAGGATGGTGTGATGATGAACGAATATATACTACTTTGCCTCCACCATCACTAAAGGAGGGGAAGATGATTTCATACCCTCTTCCTATAAAACAAAGGAGGAAGTAATACCTAGGAGGGTAGTCTCATGACAAAGAACCGATACTACAATCCCACCCTCAAGAAGAAAAAAAGGAATGAGTAGACGTTTCTATGGTCACATAAGATGATGTCAAAGTGGCGTGAGAAGAGACAGCGGATGTGGAAGAAATTTCGCCAACCGAGTAGTTTTCCGACATATCGTTTAAGATGGAGAAAAAAAAAGGATCATTACCAAATTTCTGTTTCCACATGAATCCGAAAAGATAACTGTCGAAAAGTTCCCGGCTGGTTTTGTTGATTTCCCCCTCCCCATTATTTTCCTAAAAGATCATCTGCTTCGTTGCCCCGCATTGATCAGTGTCTTACGTCAGTGTCTTACTCAAGCCCGAGTGCCTGACGTCATGTTCCGATCAAAGCTGAGCAGACGGTTAGTTACACAAGTACCAAAAAAAGGGCAACTAGTTTGTCAGACGTACAACTTGATGAGGGAAAACTATGATGAGGAATCTGGAACAGGAAGAAATATATAAATAGCTTTTGGTATCAATGAAGGCAACAAAATCCATGATGGAAGCAAAGATGAAAGGCGCCATCTTGAGAACTAAACTGCCAACAGAGCTATTAACATATTAGCAATCTCTATTATAAGTTACAGTGTTAATGTAATCAATTGGACAATTTCAGATCAACAGAAACATTCATAAAATTCCTCACCTATGATGCTATGCAGCAGCATCCGAAATGAAGATGTAGACAGATTTTATTTACCTAAGAAAGCAGGATGGGGGATAATTCAGTTGAAGCTGACTTCGAAGAAAGAAAGAAACAATTTGACTGCAAACATACTCAGAAGCTACAAATCTGAAATGATATAGGAGAAGAAAGTGAGAGTAGCAACCCTAGTAGTGTAACATAGTGCATGGGAAAATATCAGCAGCAGCGAAGAATAGCTGGCTTGCGAAGAGATTAGCAGGAACAGCCAAAAAAGTGCATATGCAAATTAGAAAGTGTGTGCAAGAAGAAAAAAGACAAAAAAAAAAGGAGAAAAATGCATCCCGTGGTCAGGAGAAACAAAGTGTAAAAAAAAATGGCCGTGTAAAGTCAAGGATGTGAATGAGCCGGCATGCGGTTAGAGGAAGGAGAAAAACCAGGCTAGATGGACATGTGGCAGTGAGAGACTTTTTAAGTGGTGTCAAGACGGGAGACTAACGGTAATATATGCTTTTGTTAAAAAAGAAAAAAAATGCCAACTTGGATTTTTATTTCTTTCTTTCCTTTGTTTGTTTGTAATTGCAACGTTTCAGTAGATGCTAGCTTATTAAACAGAGCTGAGAGGAAGAAGATGGCAAAATACCAAGATCTTATGTACGACATGAAAAGAAACTGGAATTTTAGGAAGATCTCCGTCATTTCAGTGATTACAGGAGCAACTAGACTCATGAAAGCATTTTGGTCAGGCTGTCTAACAGATGAGGCTGAAACACTAAACAAGCCTGCCACAGAAATAGCAAGATAGTCAGCAGAAATGTACCGAAACCTTCCAAAAGAGGAACCTTAAAGAGTGAGACCAACATCAGCGTGCAAAGTATTTTCTGGAGGAACTCTCCCAGGAATACACAGACAAAGAAGGTTCCTTGGACTGGCTGAAAAGGGGAGCCCTCCACCACGATCAGGAAAGGGTTATAATGGCTGCTCAAAACCAGGGATTGATGACCAATGCATTCGAGAAGATGGCAGGTCTCACTAATGACAACAAATGCAGATTCTGCCACACAGAATTAGAAAGTGTGAGTTATCTGGTATCAAGTTGCAAGGTTCTTTTATGGGATGACTATTACACAGCGAGACATGATGGAGTATGTAAGTACCTCCACTGGATCATCTTTAAAAAATTAAACATCCAGTGTAGCAGCAAATCCTGGGAACATCAACCTAAAAGAACAGTTGGAAACGACGTATATACCATACATTATGACCATGTAATCCCTACAGCCACCTACCTTGAAAATGCTGCTGTGAAACCTGACATAGTTATATGGAATAAGTCAGAGAGTGTTGCAACCTTGGTTGAAGTGAGTGTTCTTAATGATGGAGGTCTGAGCAGAGCGAAAAGAGACAAACAGACCAAATATCAAGGTCTCATGTATGATATGAAAAGAAACTGGAATCTTAGAAAGATATCAATTATACCAGTTATTATAGGTGCCACAGGGCTTATGAAGAAGAACCTGAAGTCCTACCTAACTAATATTCCTCGTGAACCAAGTGTAAAAGAGATCCAGAAAATTGCACTCAAGGGAACAACGAGGATACTAAAAAGAGGTCTCGGTTGGTTTCAATAAAAAGCAGGGCAATGTTGGGAGCTGGTTTGGCAAAAAACAAGACAAATGAAAAGGAATTTATAAATAACTACCTGGTGAATATACTCAGTCAACCAAGTGCAAGAGAGATCAAAACAATTGCGCTTAAAGGAAATTTTTTCTCACCTAAAAATATATTTCGGTTGGAGTTTCTGAAATAGCAGTTGAATATCTGGCATCCCATAGGATGTCCCATCCTCTGCAAAAACAAAAAGTTCAGAAAATGGATAAAAGAAAGAAAAGGATTGAATATTATAACTGTATTTGTAAAGAAAGCACAAAATTCTTATGTCAGTCCGCCCAAAAAAGGGGCAACTAGTTTGTCAGACGTACAACTTGATGAGGGAAAAGTATGATGAGGAATCTGGAACAGGAAGAAATATATAAATAGCTTTTGGTATCAATGAAGGCAACAAAATCCATGATGGAAGCAAAGATGAAAGGCGCCATCTTGAGAACTAAACTGCCAACAGAGCTATTAACATATTAGCAATCTCTATTATAAGTTAGTGTTAATGTAATCAATTGGACAATTTCAGAAGATCAACAGAAACATTCATAAAATTCCTCACCTATGATGCTATGCAGCAGCATCCGAAATGAAGATGTAGACAGATTTTATTTACCTAAGACATCAACTTTTTTTTTACATGGGGGTCACCACTTATCAAGGCCCGAAGGCCACTCAGGGATAAGGGTTATTGCGTGTACAGTAATCAATGAGATAGTATTGTAGTAATCATTAGTATTGGAGATTTGATAGAGTGTCTTACTTAAGGGGGCGGTTTGTCAGGAATTTGTTTATGTTGGATTTGAAGACATCCAAGTTGACTCAACTAACAAAGAACTCTAAAATAAGGAGTAAAACAATTGAAAATAGGAGTCAAATAGGAATGGACAAGATCAAAATAAAACATGGTCAGTACTCATTATGTACTCAACAAACTCCGATGAACAGGCTTGTAAGACAAGACATAGGCTGTTATAATTTCAGCTCAAAATCAAAACCAATTCACTGGGAATTATCAGGTAAAAATACTAAGAAATGGGTCAGATTCTAAATGCTGATAAATATGAAGAAACAATTGATCACTTAATCTTTGGCTGAACATCATATTTGACACCAAAGGAATCTAAAAATAGATATGATAGAACAGGGCAGAATCTATACTTATGACCTCTTGATCGTCGATAAGTGATATGAGCACAAATCACCTCATATCGTAGTAATTCAACCATATTTGGTACAAATAAACTGCAGTCTATGACTGACTTGTCCACCAAGTTTAAGTAATGAATATTCAACAGTTTTTTTTTTTTTTTTACATGGGGGTCACCACTTATCAAAGCCTGAAGGCTACTCAGGGATAAGGGTTATTGCGTGTACAGTAATCAATGAGATAGTATTGTAGTAATCAGTAGTATTGGGGGTTTTGATAGAGTGTCTTACTTAAGGAGGCAGTTTATCAGGAGTTTGTTTATGTTGGACTTGAAGACGTCCAAGTTGTAGTCAGGTGGGAAACAGGCAAGTGGCAGAGAGTTCCACTGGTGTGAAGTTCTAAGAAAGAAGCTTTGCTTATGGAATCCACGTTTGGATTTAGGCACAGATTTTTGTATCGCTATTCAATGATATGCTCCAGGTATGCACCTTTGCATTGCAAGCACATTTGGATAAGATGTGCAAAATGGCATTTGCAGACAATCTGGTGGAGTTAGACCTCTTCAAACTTCAAATAATTCCATGGAATAGCTGCAGGGACACTTTAGTGATCATTTCATCAGTAGGAGGTGTGAACTTGAATAGATCTTAACTCTTCAGATTTTTATTTCTATCTCTAAGATAATCTCAAGCAAAACAATCCTAGAATATTCCGTAACTACTGAAGAGGGTTATCACAGCCGAATAGTACCAAGAGAGGAGTGTAGTATCAATTATTGATAATTTTACACCACAAAAGTGCACATTTGGTGCATATTATTGGACAATGATAAAATAAAAACCGTGAAACATTTATGATTCAAAGATGGCGGGTAAATCAAACATAGACTGAAGCTTATTTTTACCAAATATGGTTGGATTACAAAAATGATTGGTTTGGTTGTTTTCATATTATTTAATGCTGAATCCAGTATTTTTTAGAGGAGGGCTGATGGGTCGATAATTAAGTGGGTCAGTTCTTTCTCCAGAATTCTTGTATAGTGATACCACAGAGGCAATTTTCCAGCTCTCAGGAAAGCAATATTCAGCAAGACATTTGTTGCAGAGTTTGGAGAGCACAGAGGGTAGCTCAGGAGAGCATTTCTTTATTAGTATAGCAGGGATGAGATCAAACCCACACACCTTGGAGGTGTCTAAATTTTTTGTGATATCACGGACATGTGAAGAGGTGATTTTCAGATTATCAAGTGTGGGGAGGGAGTGATTTGTATCACTATGGTGGAGTTGGAGGCGAACTGCTGGGGAAGCAATTCAGCCTTGGCAGTTGCCGTGCAAGCGAGTTTACAGCTGTTGAATAGTGGAGGAATTATTGATTACCTTTTCTTTATTACACTATTATGAAGTTTCCAGAAATTGCAAGTTCCTATCTTCTACAACGATGCGTTTTCTGGTTAGTTTGATATACCTTCTCTTGCTGCGACTATTTCACTCTTACAATGTCTATTTGTACTTGGTTTGCGGAAGATGAATTAATGGAATGCATGTTTCTTGCTACACAAGTTGAAGTAAACCATTGAGAAGGGCGACACTTGCTATAGAGGGTTGAAATAAACCATTGAGAAGGGTGAGACTTGTTATAGAACTTCCGCATAGGAACTTGTGCTTCAATTGCTGCTTTGAACCATTAAGTTGCCTCATTTCCACACTAGCCAGCAGAAAGGGAACATATATTACTTCATGTGACATATGTATACAGCAACTAATATTCCTAAATGATCACTCATCAAAATACCGACCAGGCTAAATATTGCTTAACTTTATTAATCTTATGGGAACCAGTGTGTAGATGTAGTTATACAAGGCTCCTTCAGTATCTGGCAGACTATGGATACCCACCGTAGGGGTACCTGCGCATGAATTTTTTTGTGGCAGGAGGTACGCAATCTCCCACCACACCTCTCCTGAGTCGACATTGTTAAATAACAGCAGCAAGTGGAGTGTATGTTCAGGACGACTGGAAACAAATGCCGAGATAAGCGGAGAGCATATACAGTGCCTAGAATTCCCAAATGGTCACCCATCTGGTACTAACCAGGCTCGATGTTGGTTAACTTTGGTGATCTGATGAAAACTGGTGTGTCAACCCGCGATTATGGCGTATATATAGATGTTGTTATAGTCAATGGTTAAAGGGGGTGGAAATGTCTATTGATGTAACAATACCAACATAGAAAAACGCATCAGTCAAATAATTTGAAAAACTATCAAAATACAAATATGTGTAAACAGAAATTTGAAGAATGTGTTACATCAAAGCAACGATATCCATCGTAATCGGAGATTTATGCCTGGTAAGCACAAACATCTGGAAACGAACCTAATACGAAATAAATCTAAATTTTCTTGATAAAAACAGCTCATATTTTAAGCAGAAAAGAATTGTTTAAACACTGACATTTGCTGACTAATTTTTCTATATATCATAATATTTCTGATTTAATTTATTTAATTAATATTTTTACAATGATAAATAACTAGCCTGGGTGCCCGGCGTTGCCCGGGTGTTTGGAGGTGTGTGTTGAGCCAAAAAAAAAAAAAAAAAAGTGGTAGTAGGCAGGCAGGCTCGAACCTATACCACGAAAGAGGCAAAGAATGTGAAAAAAAACCTGACGTCTTTGCTGTTGCACCCATCGCCAAACCGGAATGACGTAGGTTTTAATTAAGGGTAGACAATCGAAAAGAGAGGATGACTTTCGAAAATATTGGAAAAAAAAAAGCGACCGCACCCTGTAGAAAAGTGCCCAGTTGAGGGTGAAGGAATTAATGGTTTTGGCTAATTTTTCAATATTTGTCGTCCGAAGGGACAAGCTTCAAAATGATACTGATCTCGTTAAAATCCGTCGCCGCTGTCGAAAGTTTTAGGTAGACATACATACATACATACATACATTTAAACAGGCAGGTGAGATTTATATTGTAGACTAGCAGGGGTACCTGGCGTTGCCCGAGTGTTTGTAGGTGTGTGTGTTTGGGGGGGGTAGATCAAAACAAAACCCTGTTTAAATATTAAAAAACGAACCAAAACAAAAAAAAAAAGCAGTAAAAAAGTTTTGGGAGGGAGGTAGGCTCGAACCCGAAGCCTTGAGATTAATAGTCTGTGACATAGCATGACGCCATGAAGGCAAGGACTAGAAGAGTCGAAAATAAGCGTTTAAAAACCCAGGTGGTTTTTCTATGTCAAATATCACGCCATAATAGCAGTAGCAGTAAAAGTAGCAGAGAAAACAAATTCACAGCGAGAATTTTGTGAGATAAAAGTCGTTGAAATAAAAAAACTTTTATGACGTCGTTTCGTAAGTGTTACATATTATCATCTTGTATGAGAGAATATCCCTTCATCATCTGTCTTGTTTAAATGGACTAGAGATTTCAACAT
The DNA here is from genome assembly GCF_053919585.1 of Euprymna scolopes. NCBI lineage: Eukaryota > Metazoa > Mollusca > Cephalopoda > Sepiida > Sepiolidae > Euprymna > Euprymna scolopes. The sequence goes on along the minus strand of NC_136489.1, from coordinate 160,379,782 downwards.
TCTGAAAGTTGAAATCTCTACAGACGTGACGGTGGCTGAGGAATGAGCAAACAGTATGCGGTCAATTATATCAGAGATACACTCAATCGTAGTAAATGTTGTTATGGGGGCGATAGAGAGCAAGTATTGCTGTAAGTGCTAATTGGAAGCACACATAGGACAATTAAGGATCTTCTTTTGTAGATGTCCCTATTACATGGAAAGCAATCACTCGTGTAGCCAAATATTTCATGTCCATGACAATCTTAGGGTCAGAGTCTATCCAGGGGTACATTCAGTCCAATACAAGTTATAAGAAATAGTAATACCCCCTCCCCCCGAGAATCCTGGCAAAAAAAGCCTTTGGCGGACATACAGAAAAAAAATGCACACACACACATACTAACACACATTTTCGCTTTTATATATATATAGATAGAAGATGGCCTACTGTTACCATATTTGGGGATATATTGTGCAAGGTACTCTTTTTTGCCTTTGACACATTTTAAAATCGACTTTGAAATCTAACGAGACATGATCTCTTCTCTCTCTACAGCCTTTTTCTCACAGAAGAGTCCTTGCTTGTCTTTCTCTGCTCTCTCGTTATTTCCATGGAAAGTGCTCGACTGAACTTTAATCTCTGGTTCCTCTTTGTAAAATATCTCTTATCACAACTGCAAAGAACTTTCCTTCTTATTTGTGCCTAACATTAAACCTGAATTTCTATGAACTTTGCATCTGTGAAGCACATTACTATGAAACTGCTTCCCTATGGCTTATAACAGGCATTTTCAAAGCCCATATTAATAAATACTTGTCCTGATAAGTAATTAAATTTTGTTCATTTAAATCATCATTTTCAATCCTCTCATAATATTCTTCATCATTCAACTGACAATATATCTATCATGTTCTCCCTTATGCTTAAACGATCTTGGTATTTGGTGATTCATAAAAAAAATCTCTTTCTTTTGGGTTGTGTCTTGCTTTTTAACACATATGAAGAATAAACTTAGTCAAGGGTATGAAAAATTGGTGAATATAGTGAAATTTTCTACAATTTCAACTTGAGATATCTGAATGTAAACGAAAATTTAATGTTTTCTATATATATAAAAGTGAAAATGTATGTTCGCTTTTTGTGTATGTCCAAGAAAGGCTTTTGTCAGAGAAGCGGTCAGTCGGTTCACAACTTTTTAAAACTTTTTATATCACATGTAAATCGTAATATCTCACAGTTAACAACGGAGCTCGCCTGTCTATTTAATTTGCTTGACTTCGGGAAGATAAATATTCACCAGTTTTCACTCGCCACATGTAGGTTAGGCCTTTTCCTATAATGTTTCCCCCTACCCCCAACGTCTTGGAGGGGGGGGGGAAGCATTCCCGCACTAAATGAAATGCTACCCCGCAGTCAAAAGTTGACCTCATTAAGTCATTAAAACGTGCACCTGCCAAATCCAAGTAATTAAATAAATTCAAACATGTTTCCGTTAGCATCTCGCGGTGGGGCAATGGTTAACGTCGCACTTTTTTTTTCACACTTTAATTTACAACTTTGCCTCAAGGGTTCGGGTTCAATCCTCATACTTACCTACCAAAACATTTTTTTTTATTATTTTACCCCCCCCCCCACCGAGTTTTCACACACACCTCCAAACACCCGGGCAACGCCGGGTACCCCTCGCTAGTCTCTTTATAAATGTACAATTTTTTCTTATGTTCATTATTTTTTTTCCAGACTACTTAAAGTTACTTATGTATAATTCGAATTTCTGGGAGACATTTTCAAAGTTATTTTTTTGGGGAGTCGACTTATACATAGGTAATGTTTTTGGAAATGTTATCAAAGAGCAAGTCTGCACTCGATCAAAACATAGAAAACACCATTTTGTTTGTGCACTCGGTATATATTGGTAATCCGAGTAATTAATTGCACTCCTTCCGAACCCTACTGCAGTGCGTTTGCCAGCATGTAAGCATGTGTGCGTTTTTTAGTGGGAGGCTTAATAATAATTGGAATAGCTCTCACAATATTCACTCTCTAGATGTGGCTATAGGCCTGAGTTCAATATGATGTATTCGGTGATGGTATAACAGTAAAAAATATAATAAATTTAACTTAAAATGTTACAGCATTAAGAATTTTTTTTAATTCAATTTATAATATTATATAATTAATTCTTAATGCTGCAATATTTTAAGTTATAAATTTATTATATTTTTTACTAAAATATCTTGTCCTTTTCTTTTCCAGTATTAACAACTAGTCCTTTACTTTTCCATGTTTTACTTTTCATGCTCATATTTTTCTATTATATAATATATATATATATATATTGATTTGCAAATTGTCACTTGTTTTCGTCCCTCTTCCGCAACATCAACTACATTCCATTCCTCGCATTGTGATAGTTTTTTAAATCTCTTCTATATATCTATCTCACACAATGCTTCAAGCAAACTACCCCCTATTTATATTTCATACATATTTTATGTCAAAATCTAATCAACATTTCTATCATGCAAAACACAACCCTGACTTTCATATCGCATTCATCAAAAGCATTCTTCCGGCATTTCAAAATGACACCACAGACAACAACAACAACACACTAACTCTTTACCAACTGTTTTTTTTTTTTGTTTTCTTTAATTTAACATAATGGCGAGGAAAAAAAAATGAAAAAATGTAATGAAGTTCTGAAGATGGCGTATAGCACAGAAATATTAGTTTTCTACAAGTAAATATTTGTTTATTTTCATAATATTGCATTGTAATTTGGCTTTCAAACGTATGGCATATGTATTTATTTTAAGTTTTTATTCATTTTTTTAAGTGTTTAATTTACAGAAGAGCAACATATTTTGCCTTTGGTAGCATTTTAGACCACATCACTGTAGCTGATTTTTTTCCGTTAAAATGATTATTATGAAACTGACATAAATTTTAGCAATGTTAGTTTATTGCTACTATCATGGGATAGCCATAACAAATGAAAATTGGATAATTAGAATCAAAGTTTTTATTTGTCAGGTTGATTAATAAATTTTATTTCTATTTTTAAGGGCCAGGTTTATAGGGTCATCCTAAGTGGGAAGTTGTGCAGCAAGGTGTTTGCTCACATTACATTTAAATTTCTGCATGTTAGTACAGTCAGGAAATCCAGAGAGTAGGGGGAAGAGTTCTAAAGGAAAGTAGTTTGAGGAAAGAAGCTGTTTAGTTCTTTTAAAATTTTATTTGTTCTATTTGTTTTCATCGGACTATTGTTCTCATCGCGAGTGTTATTTGTGCAACGTTTCGGTCGGTTTGGTCTTCGACCGTCTTGAGGCATGTTGGTTGTTGTTTGAAAAAGAAAGAAAAGTTACTGGTTCAGTAGATATTTTTGTATTCTTGGAGTTTTCTCTGTTTTATAGCTGTAGTTTTGTTAGTGTGAAAAAAATTAGCTGACAAAGGGGAGGTAACTCTAATAAAGAATCGACATGGGGATTATCTCCCTTTTAATCAAGATGAGAACAATAGCCCTATCAAGACAAGTAATATAAACAATCAGCTCTCATAAATAAAAAATAAAATAAAAAATAAAAAAAGTCACTGGTGCTACCAGATTAGGCTGTCTGAATATATTGGTTTCCTGAGATGAAATACACCTAACATTGATGTTTTTTGTTTTTCTACTTCCTTTTTACAAAACTTAATTTTCTGCAAAACAAAGAACCAAAAAAGAAAAACAACCCACTGTTTCCCCCTTTTCATTCTTCCCATTTTTACCTTTACTTTTTCTTATCTCCCCCACTTCCTGACTGGTTTCCTAACTTAAAATGTACCAAACATTAATACTGTAACACTTTTCCCTCTCCCATTGCAAAACTCATTCATGTTCTGCAGGGCAGGAAGCAAAAACGATAAAATCCGCTATAAAAGAATTAAACCAAACACTGCAAACTAGTGATTGAAGATACAAAGAGCTTGAAAAATAAAAACCTGCAAAATAACTGATTATTATTTCCAAAATAACTGCATTCGGCATTAAATAACCCCAAAAGGGTTGATATGCCGTAAAACAAAACAACCAAACGAAACTAAAAAAAATTCAGAACTTTAATATTTTTATATGTTAAGAAAAGAAAAAAAAAATTGATTCATTATAACTTTCTCCTTTTCTTGTCCTTACAGGCTACACCATTGACTTCCCCAGAAATCAGCATTAAAGAATGTTTGTTGAGTCCGAATGATTTCGATGAAGCCAAGATTTCTGGAATCTCTGACTCGTCTACGGATCCTTCAACAGATAAAGATGAAACTTCTAGTAACAAGAAGAAAAAAATCAAAGATGAGAAGCGTTGCCGAGTTTGTGGCGATATGGCCCTTGGATACAATTTTGATGCAGTCACCTGTGAATCCTGTAAGGCTTTTTTCCGACGTAATGCAAGAGGCAGCAAGGTAATCTCATACCCATATTATTGTTGAATTTATTATCTATACTATTATATAAATGTCACTTTGTGTGTGTATGTGTTTCTTCCTGCCCCATAGATTCCGAAACGGCTGAGTCTTATCTTTTGCAAATTTGACATAGATATGTTTTATACAGAAGTTCATCCGATAGCTATCGAAAATCGAAAAAATCCAATCTTAAAAATAGTCTTTTCTCCCTTATACTTATCAAATAGATTTCTGTACAAAACCTATCTAAGAACACTGCTGTTGTGAATATGGATTATCTCCTCCAAGCTATAAAAACTGTACATTTCCGATGCGTAGTAAGATTCTTAATTGAATAAAAGATTATCAGATGGAATCTCTTTTCCTGTTTTCATTACAATTTATTCAATTAAGAATGGAACAATTAATGCGACCGGAGCGAGTGACCACAGGATCCAGAAACTAATTCAGCCGACAAGTACTGGAAAGATTGACGCGAGACACTTACAAATTTCATCAAGGTTCTACGTTCAGAAAGACCAGGATGTCCAATCAATAAGCGTCCGCTCCTAATCAACTACCTGTCTCACACAATCAACAAAATTATTTTGGATTGCGTTATTTACAAAGAAGCAATTGATGTACTGAACGCTATATACATAAAGCTCAAAAATGAGATATTTTCTAGACACCTACTTGCGACTCGCCGACAAGAATCAAGTGAAACATTGGACCATTTCCTTAAGAGCCTTCGGTCACTGGGCAAAGATTGCAACTTCTACCTAATGACGGTATTAGAGGCCAAAGAGCAACACATTTTGGACACCTATATTAACAGCTGACATAATGCTTAGATAAGACAACATCTTCTTCAGAATAAGACCCTTACACTCAGAACAGCTTACGAGTAAGTCTATACCGTCGGATGTGCTATACAGCAGTCTAGTTCTTATTTACAGCCAGACACCGTGGGTGCCGTGCTAACCCTAACCCTGTTCCTACAACTCTGCTTATGATAATAGTTCGACGAAGCTTCAAGAACAATCGGTCACTGCCACTTTAAAAAGGGACACTTGCTATTTTTGCAGTTTATCTAAACACCTATGAGTTTCATGCTTTGCCAGAGATACACGTTGTCATAAATGTGGAAAACTTAGCCATTTTTCAAAAGTATGCAAGTCTTCTAAAACCCTATACAAAGCCACTCGTCAAAATACATCTGCAACTTTAGCCGCTTCTCCTGACTGCTTTTCAAAAACTGTTGTGAAAGTGAAAATTAACTGGAAATATACGAATGCTTTGTTCAATACCAGAAGCTCAGAAAATTTTATCAAAGAAAGCTTGGTAAAAACCAACAAATTGTATTTTGTCCCCTCACCCAGCAGGGTAACAATGGCAAACGCGTCATTGTCTGCACAAGTAAGTGGTTATTGTTTGGTGGACTTACTATTTAATGACATTTCCTATAAAACCACTAAATTAAAAACCTTTGTTGCGAAATAATACTGGGACACGATTTTTTGCAGCAACATTCACAGATTGAAATTCCGTTTGGTGGTTTAATGCCCACATTGAAAATTTGTGGATTTGGCGACAGCAAAAATCCAGTACCCGTCACTTTTTGAAAATCCAACTGAAAGCTGCAAACCCATAGGAGTTAGAAGCAAACATTTTTCTTATAATAATAAAAATTTCATTGACTATAAGATAAAAAGACTACTCGACGAGTGTATAATTGAACCTAGCAAATCACCCTGGAGGGCTCAGGTTGTTATAACCACTTCTGAAAAACCATAAAAAGAGAATGATCATAGATTACTCCCAAACCATAGATAGATTTACTCTTTTGGACTCCTTCCCACTACCCAGGATAGATGAAATGATAGGCGAAATAGCCAAACATTGTATGTTTAGCACTCTGGACCTGAAAAGCACGTACCGTCAGATCGCCATTAGACCTAGAGACAAGTTATACACAGCTTTCAAGGCTAACGGCTGACTAGATCAATTTCTCAAGGTTTTTTTTGGCGTTACAAATGGGGTAGCCAGCTTCCAAAGGATAGTTGATCAAATCATAACGGATGAGAAACTGGAAGGCACATTTGCGTACATTAGCAACATCACAGTATGTGGCCTTAATAAAAAAGAACTTGACGAAAATCTCAGACAGTTCATGTCCACCGCCGACAAATACAACCTTACCCTAAACGATAACAAATGCTTGTTTGGACTGGACAAAATAAACTTATTGGGGTATACCATAAGCAAAGGTTTTATAGCACCGGGCGCAAATCGATTGGGCTTTCTTTCGACATGCTACGGACATATTTGCTCACTACTCCCAATGGATTGCATCGTTCTCAGAAAAGATACGTCCATTAACACAAGTGGAGACGTTTCCTCTGTTTCATCAAGCCGATAAAGCATTCGTGGTACTGCAAAAGGATATTGCGAAATCAGCAATTACAACAATAGACCAAAATATTCCTCTGGTTGTTGAAACAGATGCGTCAGACTGTGCTATTGCTGCTTCTTTGAAACAAACTAATCATCCTGTAGCCTTTTTTTTCAAGAACCCTCTCACGGCTGAAAAAAAGGAAGCCTACACCATAGTCAAGGCATTAAGAAAATGGCGACACTACCTGATCGGATGCCACTTTAAACTTATTACTGACCAAAAATCAGTTGCTTTTATATTCAACTCTAAGATTACAAGTAAAATACAGAATGAGAAAATAGCGAGGTTGAGAATTGAAATATCTTGTTTCTCCTTTGACATCAGCTGCCGACCTGGCAAGGAGAACTTAACAGTTGATACACTGTCAAGAGTACGGCATCAAGCGGGGACGAACTCCGAACACTACATAACAATCTCTGTCACCCGGGCATTAATCGAATGGTTCATGCTGTGAAGTGTAGAAACTTGCTTTTCTCAGTGGAGGAGGTAGAAAAAAAATTAAAAATTCCTGCTGAACGTGTGCTGCAATAAAGCCTCGGTTTTATAAACCCAAATCTGGCGTTTTAATAAAAAAAACACAACCGTTTGAAAGACTCGATCTTGATTTTAAAGGACCGCTATCAAGCAAAACAAGGAACCTATATATATTAACTGTTGTCGACAAATATTCACGGTTTCCTTTAGCCTTCCCTTCCTCAGACATATCAGCTACTACAATAATACAATGCCTCTGCTCGCTATTCGCCATCTTTGGAGTCACTGCCTATATACATTTGGACTGAGGGGCTTCTTTTATATAAGGGCAGCCTCGACAATTTCTACAGAGTAGCTATAAGCCGGACAACTCCCTACCACTCTAAGAGTAACGGCTAATGTGAAAGATATAACGGCATTATTTGGAAGACCGTTCAATTGGCTGCATGAAATAACGGATGTTCGATTGATAATTGGGAAAATTTCCTTCCTGTCGCATTGACATTTGATCCTTATTGTGTACTGCTATGAATGCCACCCCACATGAAAGGTTTTTACCTTTCCAATGACGGAGTTTGCCAGGAGTTTCGCTTCCATCTTGACTTTCTTGACCCAGTACTGTGTTTCTGAGACAACATGCACATTATACTAAGATCGATCTCTTGGTGGATGAGGTAAAGAGACCTAGCACCTGCCGGAGTCGTACCGGGACCGTGGACAGCTCCTGAGGACAGACACCCACACTGAAGCCCCTTCGGAGGATCATAGCACTAATGGCACTGTCTCTGTTGAGGCTCCATCAAACACTTCGGATGGGCCAACACCTGAATTCTTGACAGATGAAAGACTAGCACCGAAAAAAATGTGTTCATCCAGAGACTGATGTGGAACGGCCTGCTCCTCTGAGAAGGAAACATATTGGAGCGAGGTATTTTAGAGCCCACAGACAGGCTTGCACTGAAGAGCTCAGTACTCTGACCCTGAATCATAGACGGAATCTCTTGTCCTGTTTTCATTACAACTGTCACAAATATAAATTACCTTTGTGTGAAATTTGCAAGATAAGCTCAGCCGTTTCAGAGACTATGAGGAAAGAATACGCACGAACACACACACGAACACACATACACACGAACACACACACATGAAGTGACTTTTATAGAAGAGTGGCGATTTAAAGTTAAAGTTACTCCTTTTAAGGAGCTGGATTGTTTGTATATTAAAAACTAACCTTGTGTATAACTTTCTCCTCATGGGGAGATAAGTTGTTAGGGGCATTGTGTATATCAATGGAAGAGAGGAGGTTTTCGATTTGTTTAGTTTATATTTTGTACTATCTAATTTGAATTTTAATAATGTGTTGTGGTGTTGGTATTTGACTAATTGACACAGTACCAATTAAATAAACATGTATTAACAAAAATACATAAAAGAGATAACTGAGCAATATCTTTGCTCACTGCTGGACTAGATGTGATGAACATACTCTCTGCATAGTAATTGTCTGTATTTTTGAGATGAGGTGTTTTCATTTATTGAGATTGTCGGACTGACTTCCTCATCTTGGTTGTTATAGTCACAACGTTTCGGCCGTTTTGCCCTCCAGCCTTCATCAGGTGTTTTGTATCGAACTGGGGAACCATTTGTTAGGAGTCTCGAACCCAACCCTTTATTATTATTATGGGGGTACCGTTTTTGGACTCCAGCTAGGCTCTGGGACATAGTTGCTGATTCTCTGTTTTGAATGTTACTTTTCACTGCCTTCGTTCAGGATTGAACTCAGCACCTTTGGGTAACTGTAAACTCGGCCATATGTCACTAGGACAATTTTTAGTTGGTTTTTGTTAATGTTAAACCTATGTTGTTATTCAAGGTTTTCTCTCTCTATCAGAGGTGTCCAAATTGCATTCAGCTCTATGCTTGGTTTGCTCAGTAGGTTGTTATGTGAGCTGTTTCTTTAAGTTTTCTCACTTTCCAGTGGGTCTCTCTGTTTATTATTTTTACTCTCTGCATGTTTGTCTCAAACTCACTGGTTCTCGTTACCCAGAAGTGATGTCATGTACAGAAGGGGCGTCATGGAGTAGTTCATTATTCCAGGTAGTAGGGGTGTGCCCCCAACATAATGTTAATTTCTAAATGTTATGATAAATCAAGCAAGTAATTACCTGCGCCCCCCCTCGCTCCCCCTTTCCTTCTAATGTGCATATTATGGGCGTGTCATTCATTATTCTGATACCATTGGGGAAAAATTGTGTAGCAACAACAAATATATTTCCTCTGACGGAGAACAATGCTAATATGGTTGTTTGGTCACTCAGTAACCAATCCGGCTATTCGTCATCGCAATTTCTATAGAATTCACATTTATGATTCTACCTTTAGGGGTCGTAAGTCGGAGAGAGGTAGTTTCCAGACATGCACAAATTAAAATGCCTACTCTCTCCTTACACATGTAGGCTAAGCCCTCCATACATAAGCACAAATTCACAGTTCTTACTTTTAGCCATGTACATTCAAACCGTGTACGTCATATAAATTCATATATTTATATAAATTGTCTGTAGAAAAGCCTTGTTTTTTGTTTTCTATTTTAATAATCCTGTTCTTACAAATTATCTATAATATAAATCTCAATTGTCTGTTTAAATGTATGTATGTATGTATGTATGTTTATATGAATGTGTGTTTGTTTGTACGGCATAATCACGTTGAGACACCGGTTCTCGTCAGATCACCGAAGTTAAACAACGTTGAGCCTGGCTAGTACCAAATGGGTGACCATTTGGGAATTCTAGGCGCTTTATGTGCTCTCCGCTTATCTCAGCATTGTTTCCAGTCATTCTGAACCTCTACTTGCCACTGGTATTCAACAATGTCGACTCAGGGGAGGGGTGGTTGGAGATTGCGCAACTCTTGCCACAAAAATGTCATGTGCAGGCACCCTTACTGTGGGTATCCATAGTCTGTTAAGACTGAAGGAAGCCTTTATTTTTTTTATGTATGTACTAGCGAGAGGTACCTGGCGTTGCCCGGGTGTTTGGGGGGGGGGTTAAAAAAAAAAGAAGTAAGTATGAGGATTGAACCCGAACCGTTGAGGCAAAGTTGTGAAAAAAAACGTGCAACGTTAACCATTGCTCCACCGCGACATGCTTACGGAAACACGTTTGAATTTATTTAATTATTTGGATTTAGCAGGTGCTCGTTTTAATGAGTTAATGAGGTCAGTTTGACTGCGAGATTTCATTTACTGCTGAACGCTTTTTTCCTCGCCCCCAAGATGTTATAGGAAAAAGACTAACCCACATGCGGTGAATTTTCACAAACTTTGACTTTCATGTGCATATTTAAACTTCTCTATAGCATAGCAAATTTTCACAAAGTTCAGCTTTTGAATACGTATTTAAAATTCTCTACAGCATGACAAATTTTCACTTTGACTTTTGAATGCTCATTTAACATTTAATTGAATCGTATTTTAATATATTCATTTCACGATGCTGACTATTTAAAAATATCCCGCCAAATCCTATTGGCGATGCCAATTAAAAAAAAAACTCCAAAAAAACAAAAAAGGGTCCGATTCACTTCAGCAGCACAAACATTCGTCCATTTTCAAGTCGAGGGCCAATACATTCCTTTTCAGATACAATGGTAGTAAGCTTGTTACATGATCAACCTTCTGAAATCTTGCTACTAATCTCAGTTTCTTCAGCCACACAACCACATCTTCACCAGTAAATGGTTTCACCATATCACTGCTGATACATATCTTTGCCATAATAACTGCCGAAATAGCTTAAAAGATTGTCTATAGTTTTTCTCTGGGAATTAATCTCTATTTTAGTCATGTAAATTAATTTGTTTGATTGATAGCGAATGACCTCAAAATTGTGTTTGTGTTTCTTTCACGGCAAAACATTAGCTTCTTAGCAGACAAAAAAAAGGTCGGATTTGGAATACTTCTTAATAATCAGAGTTCTAATGTCTTCTCCCTCGGCGCCGCTATCATAATCCGTTTTTGTCTTTTTTGCAACTGACGACAACCTCACAAGATAAAAATGTCACTACCCTCAAACCAAAAAAAACCTCTTGAACCACAATATTGCCTAAATTTGCATTTAGTTTATTTTTTCATACCAGACGGGTTTCGGGTTTGAATGCCAGCCTACAAAGGGCACATGCCAACTGTTGGCGCTTATTGCTGTGGTTCTCCACATCGTTATTACAGGCGTCCAAAGACGCATGATAAACAAATAAATGTTTAAAATAAAATACGCATCAGGTGCGCTTGAAAGCCAAATTACAACGTAATATTAGGAAAAATATTTTACTTGTTTGAAATTTATAACATAAATATATTTCGAAGCTATAATCCATCCGCAGTAAGAGTGAGGATTGATTATAGCTCTGAAATATATTTATGTTGTAAATTTCAAACAAGTAAAATAATTGTTTATTTTCCTAATATTACGTTGTGATTTGGCTTTCAAGCGCACTTGATGTGTATTTTATTTTATTCAAAATAAATGTTTATTTTTTTTTATTTGAACACTTCTATTTGCCTGAATCGATATACCTTTTATTATTATCATTAATGACAAGCAGGAGTTGTGGAAATTCCACAGTTGTATTTTTCTTCTGTTGTATATTATTACACTAACCTGGATGTCGGCATTGCCCGGGTGTTTGAAGGTGTGTGTTCAGCAAAAAAAAAAAAGTGGTAGTATGCATGCAGACAGGCTCAGACCCATACTGCGAAGAAGGCAAAGAACATGAAGAAAAATAAGTGACATCTTTGCTTTGCATCCATCACCAAACCAGAAGTGGCAAAGGTTTAAATTAAGGCTAGTCAATTGAAAAAAGGAGATGACTTTCGAAAACATTGGTGAAAAAAGCGACCCCCCTCCCTGTAGAAAAGTGCCCAGTTGAAGGTGAAGGAATTAATGTTTTTAGCCCATTTTTCGATATTTGTTGTCCGAAGGGTTGACCTCAAAATGATACCGATCTTGTGAAAATCCATCACCTCTGTCGAAAGTTTTAGGCAGATATACAAATATACATACATACATACATACATTTAAACAGACAGGTGAGATTTATATTATAGATTATTGATAGCAAAATTGCATACTGAAATTAGCCAAATAATTAAGAATACAAAAAACAAAATTTCTTGAATAAATACCTATAAACTTAGGCCGAAAATACCCATAGTTAAACTAAACAGCAACAAAATGTCCGTACAATACTTTATCTTAACAAAATGTCCATACAATGCTTCATCTTAACAAAATGTCCATACAATGCTTCATCTTAACAAAATGTCCATACAATGCTTCATCTTAACAAAATGTCCATACAATGCTTCATCTTAACAAAATGTCCGTACAATGCTTCATCTTAACAAAATGTCCATACAATGCTTCATCTTAACAAAATGTCCATACAATGCTTCATCTTAACAAAATGTCCATACAATGCTTCATCTTAACAAAATGTCCATACAATACTTCATCTCAGCAAAGTTGTCTTCCTTTAACTAGATAAATTAAACCAATTGATTTAGATTGCAGAGAATAATTAAAATTAAAATAGAATTATAAGTGTCTGTACTAATAAAAAAATTTTTAAAATATTAATACTAACCCTACAATATTACATTTAAAGAATAACAATGTATTTGAAACAAATTTTTTTTAAAAATATTAATACTGACCCTACAATATTACATTTAAAGAATAACAATGTATTTGAAACAAATTTTTTTTGGATTTCAATTTTGATTTCAAAGTCATTCCATTTTCTGCCAAATAAAACAGCCGTTGTATGTTCGTTTAAATTATTGAACCTATCTCTGATGAAGGGAAATGTACCTGAAATATCATAGTGTACAGAACTTACATCAGACCACACTGACACCAGTAAGAATATAATCTAGTATATCTATAAAAATGAGAATGTGTGTGTATGCGAGGACACTTCTCAAACTATATACTCAACGAATTTTTGATCTACGGACATGAAATTTGGCATATGGGATATTCAGCCATGCGGAAAACTTTTGAATCCGTTTTCATTTGAAAAAAAAAAAAAACGTTAAGATGTCAAAATTGAAAAAATTGGCACGGGGGGGGGGGGGGGGTCGTTAGATTTTTTTTTCTTATTGTCAATTGTTTCATGGAAGTTTAAAAAAACTTTTTAAAGATCGTGGCAAGCTGGTCTAATGGTTATTGTATTTGACTCACTGTTTTTAGGCTTTGGCACATCTTCGAGCATAATATAATATAATGCGATATGAGTATTAAAAAAAAAAAAAACATGCATGTGTACATATTGCATTAATTAAAAAGGTTTTTTAAATTACCTGTATTTTTATTTTTTTTATTTTTTTTTTTAATACATTTTCACCCCAAACAAGGTACATTGCCACTTTGGTGTAGGGGGCTACTATCAGGGGCAGCAACTACTGGGGCACTATGTTGGGATTTGGGCAGCAAGATGTCGGTTCACATTACACTTGAACTTCTGCATGTCAGTACAGTTAGGGAAACAGGGACCTGGAATGGAATTCCAGAGTCTAGCGGTTCTGGGGAAGAAACTGCTGGAGTAGAAAGATCTTTTACATCTAGAGATCTCTACTGTGTGGGGTGGGATTTAGCTGCCTGTCGGGTTTGTCGAGGGTGTCTACGTCGTGGGGGCACAAGTGTCTGCAGTTTGTCAGAGCATTCACCATTAAAATACTTGTAGAACAGGCAGAGGGATGCAACGTTTCGTCGATGGGGCAGAGGCTGAAGCTTAGATGCCAGTTCAGGGCCTATCAGATTGGCGACTCTCTTTTGAACCTTGTCTATATACACACTAAACAATGCTTCAAGCAAACTACATTAATCTGTGAGATGTTTCTTTCTAGATCGTCATGACTTATTTTGCCAACTACATTTTAGGTTGTGTTGCTATTTTGTGTTGTCTTTATGTATAGAATAAATGACCATAGTGTATGATGCTTTATATGTATTGGATATTTTCCCCAAATTGGCTTTAATTATGAAAGTGGTAGTAGGAAAGCAGGCTCGAACCCGTACTGTGAAGGAGAAAAAGAACGTGAAAAAAACGTGACGTCTTTACTGTTATGACCACTGCCAAACCAGAAGTGACATAGGTTTAAATTAAGGCTAGACAATCGAAAAGAGGGGATGACTTTCGAAAATATCGCCAATAAAAGCAACCCCTCCCTGTAGAAAAGTGCCCAGTTGAGGGTGAAGAAATGAATGTTTTTAGCCAATTTTTCAGTATTTGTCGTCTGAAGGGTCAAGCTTCAAAACGATACTGATCTTGTGAAAATCCTTTGCCTCTGTCGAAAGTTTTAGGCAGACATGCAAACATACATACATACATTTATATATTTATAGCTCAAATTTTCAACACAAACCGATTAAAAAGCTTGCCCTATCTCTGAATATCCTTTATGTAAAATTTCAAATGTTTAGACCAGAAATTGTCTGAGTAATTTGGTAGAGACCGCAGAGGTAAATTTTTTATTAACTTTGACCCCTATTATGATCCCTTAACATTTATTGTTTTGGGCTCAAATCAAGTTATTAAGTTAAATCCATGTCTAAGGAATCTATATCTAAAATTTCAAGTGTTTAGACCCAAAATTGGCGGAGGAGTTTGGTAGAATTCTCAAAGGTGAAATCATTGAACTTTGACCCCTTAACAGCCAAATTTCTGTCTGAAAACGGATTACAAAGATTTTCCTAAACCTCAGTACCCTGTATACCAAATTTCGAGTCTGTAGACTGAAAGTTGATGGAGTTATTGTGTAGGGAAATGTACACAGACACACAGACAGACACTTTCACTTATATATATAAATATATATAAATATATATATTAAGTAAAGTGATTTTCAATTCAAAAATTAAAAAATTTTTTTTTTAAATTTAAAAATCAAATTTTAATTAAATTAAAAATCAGTTTCATAAGAAGGAACAACAACAAAGTCAATTATCTGTACGATCGTTTCGGAAATCCGTGCTTTTTATTTGTGGTATACATGAAGTTATGTAGAATTATATATAGTTTTTTTGGTAAGCACGGTCTCCTCATCAGCAAATTTAGGAGGATTTTTATTGAATTTAAAAGACACCATAAATAAACCTAGCATTAAAAGTAAGGCAGATGAATCTTTTAGTTTTTCTTTTTTTGAAATCAGGAACTGTGTTTAAAGTAGTCATTTAGATGTTTGCTATAGCTTTTTATTTTATTTTATGTTACATTAAAATACACTTAGCTCTTTAGACTATTATTCTAATCTCCTTTAAATTTATATAAGTATATATATATATATATATATATATATATTTTCAAACCAACACATTGGCTTCTCTATCAACAACATTTCTAATCATTACACCCAATTATTCAACAAAAAAAACAGACCAGCCACAATTTGCTGATAACTTGTTTATTTATACTAAACTTGAATTTGGTGGAAAGCAAATGAGAAATGCAGTCAGCAAAGGAAAGTCTTTTATAAATTTTATGTCTCTTTTGGGCAGTGTTTTTTAATGGATCATGTTGATGTCATACTAAGACTAACAGCTTGTCTAAAACACAACCTGTACGTTTTCCAAAACTTTTCCGTCACTTGAAATCAACTAACATTACAATTTATTTGGCCAATCTATGTTATGTTTTCTTAGTGTGTCTGTCTGTCTGTCTGTCCCTTCCACCGATTCTTAGAAACTACTGGACTGATCTGGCTGAAATTATGTATGGCCCTTTATTGTGATAAGATACAGCAAACGAAGTATTATGGTATCTGTTTGGTGCACAGGGATTAATAAGGATTAGTATTTAATGCAAAAATGAGCACAAATTTAACCATATTCAACCATCAGTTTGGCATAAAGCACATATTCTAAGCCAATGAGTTAACACTTTTACATCTGCCCTATTTACTTACTTACCTCCCAATGAGGGCAGAGTCGGATACAAAGTTCATTTTTAATGTGGGGAAAATGTAGCTCCCAAAATAAGGGACATTCTGGATTTGGACAAAAATAAAAACAAAATATTCTCAGTTGAGGTGTTGTAGACTTGCAGGTCAGTAATCTATGTATCTATATCTATAAGAGTGAAATTGTCTGTCTGTGTGTGTCTAATAACTCTGTCAATTTTTAGTCTACAGACTCAAGATTTGACATAAGGGGTATTGAGATTTGGGAAAATCTTTTTAATCGGTTTTCGGCCAGAAAGTTGGCTTTCAAGAAGTTACACTTCAACGATTTGACCTTTGAAAACTACTAAACTCCTTTGTCGATTTTGGGTCTAAACACTTAAAATTTTAGATGTATGTTACTTGGACATAAATAAAAGTTTT
Organism: Euprymna scolopes; assembly: GCF_053919585.1. Taxonomy (NCBI): domain Eukaryota; kingdom Metazoa; phylum Mollusca; class Cephalopoda; order Sepiida; family Sepiolidae; genus Euprymna; species Euprymna scolopes. The sequence continues at coordinate 160,363,057 of NC_136489.1, read as the reverse complement.
TAATTTGATTTGAGCCCAAAACAATAAATGTTAAGGGGGTCAAAATTTGGGTTAAAGTTAAAAAAATTTGTACCTTTGTGGTCTCTACCAAATTACTCAGCCAATTTTTTGGTCTGAACATTTTACATAAAGTGTATTCAGACATAGGGCAAGCTTTTTAATCGGTTTTTGGCCGAAAATTTGGCTGCCAAGGAGTGAAAGTTCAAAAGATTTGACCTTTGCAGTCTCTAGCAAACTATTCAGCCAATTTTGGATCTAAACATTTGAAATTTTACACAAAGGGTATTCAGACATGCAAGCAAGCTTTTTAATCGGTTTTTGGGCAAAAATTTGGCTGCCAAAAGATCAAAGTTGAAAGAGTTGACCTTTGCAGACTCTACCAAAGTCCTCCGCCAATTTTGAGTCTAAACACTTGAAATTTTAGATGTAGGCTACCTGGACATGAGTTAAACTTTTTAATATATATATATATATATATATATATATATATATATATATATATATATATATATATATATATACACAAAGTTATGAATAGTACATAGGGCCCGAGGAAGGCTGGGTTGAACTACTAGTAATAATGAAAACAAGCACAGTGATATAGTGATATAGAAAAGCGTATTAGCAAAAGTATATGATAAAGAGTAAATGTTATGATTCTGGGAGCCATAATTGGTACGAATCGCTACCCAATAATGTGTTAGATATAACTATATTTATAGTCTCTGGGTAAGTTCATTATTTCATAAATAGGTACACCAGCTTACTGCATAACAGAAGATGAAGTATAGCATCAGAACAGATACTACACTTTACTCCTTGCCAAAAGGTCAAGGTAATAGTATTTTACATATGTATTCATCGCGCAAAGTAGTATTCGCACCTTTTTTTCAATGACACATTTTTAACTTTACTAGTGACATGTATGAAAAATAAAATCCAGAAAATTTGTTATGGATAAATTTTCAATGGTTTGTAGTGGAATATTAATTCTTCTGAAGCAGCAAAATCCCACTCCTTCACGGGTGAAGTCCCTGCATGTCGGAAAGCCTTCTACTCTAATAGTTTCTTCCCTCGGACTGCTAAACTTTGGAATTCCCCCTGTTTCTTGCTTCCCGGATTACTAATCTGCAGAAGTTTAAATATAATGTGAACAGACATCTCCCTGCTTAACTCCCCGCAGCTCCCCATTGGACACAATTCTAGAAGCCTCTCCAACCACTGATATCTATGACAAATAACTCCCTACCTGGCAATTCTTCCTTCAAACTCCTCGACTTAACATTCACAGGAAATATGAACTGGGACGAATACATTGAAGACATTGCGAAGGCTGCTGTGAGGAAGGTGGGTTCTCTTTATTGTGCGAGAAAACTGCTCACACCTGAGAGTATCCTGTACCTCTACAAGACCACCATTTGACCATGCATGAAGTATTGTTGCCACATCTGGGCTGGTGCATCTACTACTAGCCTCTCCCTCTTGGATAGGGTCCAGAATAGGGTCTCCAATCTAATAGGTCCCACTTGGTCAACTAAGCACCAACCCCCGTTCCATCGTTGCAGTGTTGCATTTCTGTGCCTGTTTTAAAAGTAACGGAATGTGCTCTGATGAACTCATTGAACTTGTGCCCCCTTGACGTACATATCCCTGACAAACTCGCTTAGCAACAAAATCATACTCCTTTCACTGTTGAGGTCCCTAAATAGCAGAAAGTATCCTACTTAAATAGCTGCTTCCAAAAAACAGCTAGATTTTGGAATTCCCTTCCTGCTACCTGCTTTCCAAACCGTACTGATATGCAGAAGTTCAAAGGCAATGTAAACTAACATCTTAATCTTTTATAGGCATCGTCCCAAATAGCAGTTCCTTATGTTCCAGATGATAATATATCTTGTTTGAGGTGAATTAGAGTAAAAAAAAAGTAGTAAAAATTAAAAAAACAAAAAATAAAAATGGATCATTCAGCAAACAAACTGGTTCTGTAACTTTGAGGTAAGCTTTCCATTTTTAATGGATCCCCGACAGTAGAGCATCCTATCCGATAATCAATGCACTTAGTTGTCTTCTGCCATTTTTGTGTGCATTGTAGTGAGAAGGTTTTGTGGAAGAATCCATTTCTGATTTGGTCCATCCCATTTAACTTGGGAGAGGGGGAGGAGCTTATCTGCAGTAGTGGAGGGTGGGTGAGTAGATCATATTCTGACCCAGTTTGTAAAAATTGCTGATTTGCAAAACCGTGCTCTGAGATGGGGAATCGATTGAGAAAAACGTTTGGCTCCTGCAAAAAATGGCATGTCCAAATCCCAACTTCTTCCTGCACATTTTCTTGAATAAAATACTATCTTTAGATTTTAGGTTCCAGCTTTCTAATTATTTACCTGCGGAGCAGAGCAGTCAGTGGTTTGAATTTGTGATAGTGATGTAGTTACCATATCTTTATCTTCCTCTCTCTTTCTAGGGACAATAGTTTCACAAAATAAAAGGAAAACACCATCAGCATCTTTACTCAGTAGCATCATGTTTTGTTATGTGCTATTCTTTTAAAATAGACACCAAATTCAGAATACTCCGACCGTATATATGGTCTGTTCTATTATACGGTTGTGAATGCTGGACAATCACCAACAGCACCAGGAAAACACTAGAGGCAACCGAAACTTGGTTCCTGCGGAGATTTTTGAAGATATCCTGGACAGAAAAGGAAACAAACCAAGAGGTAATTAAAATGGCAAACGCAGAAAGGTCTCTAATAAGAACAGTACGAAAAAGACAAATGAGATTCATGGGCCATGTCTGCAGAAAAAGCGGAATAGAACAGATTAGTTTGACCGGAAAGATCATGGGTAGAAGAAGCAGAGGATTACAGCGAGAAACCTATGTTGACAGTCTGAATACCTGGGCAACACCAAAAATGATGAGCAACAATGAATTCCTGAATGCCTTGAGAGAGAGAGAGAGAGATGGAGAGTCATAGCAGGCAGGACACTACTTCATGATGATGATAATGATGATGATTCTTTTACATATATGGGTTTCCTGTCATCCACTGTGCAGAGGGAGGAACAAAGACAGTTTCAAAAAAAAAAAAAAAAAGAAAAACTCCTATCCTTACATCATCAACGCTCTGATCCCCATCTGGCATCAATTGTGATGGATGGCTCTCGTCTGGGTGAGGCCCCGTGTTTTGACAAGCTTCTGGGTTTGACCTTTACTCCTGATCTGAAATGGAACACGTACATCAAGTCTATTGCCAAGGTCGCTGGAAAGATGGTGGGATCCTTCTACCGCTCCAGAAGATATCTCACTACTGATGCAATTCTCTATCTATATAAAAGCCAAGTACGTCCAAGGATGGAATACTGTTGCCATATCTGGGCAGGAGCTGCTAAAAACAGCCTATCCTGCCTTGACAGAGTACAAAATAGACTTCGTGGCTTAGTGGGGGATACCTTTTTCTCTACCCTGCAACCTCTCTCCCACAGAAGAGACGTTGTGAGCCTATCCTTGTTTTATCGTTATTTCCATGGCAGGTGCTCGTCTGAGCTCCAATCTCTGGTCCCCCCTCGCCAATCTTTCACGTAAAACACCCATCTAGCTGAATCCACTGTGAAAAATTTCCCCCACTCTATATCTGTGCCTAAATCAAAACGCGGATTCCATGAACAAAGCTTCTTTCTTAGAACTGCACGCCTGTGGAACTCTGTTCCGTCTGCCTGCTTCCCACCGGACTACAACTTGGATGTCTTCAAGTCCAACGTTAACAAATTCCTAATGAACCGCCCCCTTAAGTAAACACTTCATCAAATCTCCACACTAATGTAATGTATTTACAATGACCCTTATCCCTGAGTGGCTTCCGGGCCTTGATAAGTGGTGATCACTGTGTAAAAAAAAAAAAAACATAAAACGTCTGAATGTAGTCAGCTCATATGCTAAATAGAAAGATCTTTCTCTCTTCTTCATCACATTTCGTTTCAGATTTCTTACCCATGACATTATACCTTCACACGTGGTTCCAATTCTTAGCTTCTAATGGAATTTTCCATCCCTGTGCTTAATCTATATATTAATACGATAGCGTGTGAGCTATTTTCTGTGTCACGCTTACATCCAGGTCGCTTAATTGTTATGTACTTCCATTTCTTGTAATAAATAATTTTACCAAGATTCTTCATAAGTTTTGGTTTCGGTTTCGATTACAGCTGATAGCACTCATGTCATTTAATTTTTTTATAAATAATTTTACTAAGAATTCTTCATAATTTTGGTTTCGGTTTTGATTATGACTAATGGCACTTAAGTCATCTATATTTTTTTATAAATAATTTTACCAAGAATTCCTCATAAGTTTTGGTTTCTGTTTCGCTTATAGCTAATGGCACTCCAATAATCTATTTTTAAAAAATTATTTAAGAATTCTTCATAAGCCCTGGTTTCGGTTTTGATTTTAGCTGATGGCACCTTAGTAATCTATTTTTTTATAAATAATTTTATCAATCATAAGTTTTGGTTTCGATTATAGTTGAAGGAACTATATATATATATATATATATATATATATATATATATATATATATATATATAGATAGATATATAGATATATATATATAGTTTTGGATTCAGTTTCAAGCTGATGAACCCAAGTCATATAGATATATTTTTTTATTTTTGAAATCACAACTTTATAATATATATATATAAAATCAATAGAACATTAACCCTATAATAATATATACGAAATCTGCAAGAATTAAAATATCATATGTAAGCATACTTTACGGTCAGGTTATGCCGGGTGTCCCTGCTAGCTTAGATAAATACTTTTGCAGTTTTAACAAAAGAACTACAATAATATCAGAGCGTCCCCATTTACACTGAACATCTACAGAATGCCAACATCAATATATTACATATGAATGAGTCCCCCGTGGAATTTCCACAGGTCCCATGAGTCCCGCTAGTTTATACTAATGTGAAAAATACTGTTTTTAATATTATTTTTACACATTCTTTCCAATATTGCTACAAATTAATACACATATTTTTTTTTTTTGTATATATATAATTGTTGATTTCATTGATTTAATTTCTAATTAAACGATGACCTCATATTTTCTTTTTCAGAGCACAAGGTGTTTGTTTCAAGGAAATTGTGTAATTGACGTGAGGACTCGAAGGTTCTGCCCCCATTGTCGCTTGCAGAAGTGTTTTAATGTGGGCATGAAAAAGGACATGATCTTAGGTAAAGTATTGGATAGAAATTTTATTGTTCAACAGTCATCTTAAACCAAGAACTTCTGGTCGCAAAATAAAAATATAGATTTGTTAAATTTGTGTTTCTAATGGGATTAGTATTCCAAAGATGTTTCTGCAATTTGCAATAGTCTGTAGGCAGACATTTATAGGGGTGCATTGATTAAAAGTACTATTTCATTTATAGGGATGTATTGATTAAATGTACTATTTCGTTTATAGGGATATATTGATGAAAATACTATTTCGTTTATAGGGATGTATTGATGAAAATACTATTTCATTTATAGGGATGTATTGATTAAATGTACTCTTTCATTTATAGGGATGTATTGATTAAATGTACTTTTTCATTTATAGGGATGTATTGATGAAAAGTACTACATCAAATGTACTACATTATTTATAGGGATGTATTGATTAAATGTACTACATTATTTATTGGGAGGCATTGATTAAAAGTACTACATTATTTATAGGGATGTATTGATTAAATATACTATTTCATTTATAGGGATGTATTGATTAAATGTACTACATTATTTATAGGGATGTATTGATTGAATGTACTACATTATTTATAGGGATGTATTGATGAAAAGTACTACATCATTTATAGGGGTGTTTGATTAAATGTACTATTTCATTTATAGGGATGTATTGATTAAATGTACTACATTATTTATAGGGACGTATTGATTAAATGTACTATTTCTTTTATATATTGATTAAAAGTGTTGTAAGGGTCATATTGTCGTTGACACAAGACATTCATAACAAGGGATATATATATAACGGGGACTCAGAACAAAGCATGATAATGACATTTATATAGATTACACACACAGTTCATATTTATAACACATAAGAGATGCAAATTCATTATTGAAGGAGGGGAATGTGTTCTTTTACTTCAAAGGGGGAGAATCATTACTGATGATGGAGGAGGATACAGTTCGTTTAAGAGATGATAGACAAAACACATTTACTTTTTCCTTTTGGTGGAATGATGACAGACGATGACAACAGTTTACAAATATGGATGATACGTTTTCATACCAGCTGGATGATTGATGATTGTCAGGGATTCAAGCCTTTATGACGACGTGGTCTCCTCTTCCCACCCTTCGCCTCTAAGACGCATCAGCTTCCAGTCTGACCGACTCTCTCTCACTGTCTGTCTGACTCTTTCTAACTCTTGTCTACTAACTTTGAACTCCCTCTCAATATATTGAGAATCTCCTTTCTCGATGACGTCAGAGACATGCCTTCACCACGTGAAGTTTATTCACGTGGATTTACCTATGTATGTCCAAACACACTTTTGACAAACAAAGAATTCCCAATTTTAATTGTTCAATATCTGACCTATTTTTAATCATTATTTCTAAAACTTGTATTGTCCATTCTTTTAACTGACATATTTAATATCCAGTTATTTCTAAAAGAATGAACAATCGACTGCATTCATAAATTAAATATCTAACTCTGACATAAATAATATTTACCTATTTGCACGAACAATGACAATCGTTCTGCATCCCTAGGATTTCAATATCTATTATCTTTTAAAATTTGCTCACTGGGTTCAATTCTAGCCTTTTCCTAAAATCATTTTCAAACTTATTTAGTTTTGCTTTCTTACTTACTGAGGTCTCTCGCTTTTCATAACAATATATTGATTAAACGTACTATTTCATTTATAGGGGTGCATTGATTAAAAGTACTATTTCATTTATAGGGATGAGGAATAAAAAGTACTATTTCATTTATAGGGATGAGGAATAAAAAGTACTATTTCATTTATAGGGATGAGGAATAAAAAGTACTAGTTCATTTATAGGGATACGTTAAAAGTACTATTTCATTTATAAGAATGCATTGATTAAATGTACTACTTCATTTATAGGGATGCATTGATTAAATGTACTATTTTCTTCATAGTGGTGCATTGATTAAAAGTATTATTTCATTTATAGTCGCAATACCAGACACCACAGGCACCATAACGTTCAGCGCTGAACAAGGCACACACTACTACTTAATTTGACACTCATAGTTTTTAAATCAGTAATAAGTACATTACCTCCATCAAAATTAGACTTATATAACTGGATTCACAATAAAATTTACTTAAAAACGTTTTTTTTTTTTTTGTTTTTTTTTTTTTCATTGGCATCGCCACTTATCAAGGCCAAGAGGCCACTCGAGGATGAGGATTAAAGAGTGTACAGTGGAAATTGGACAATATAGTAATCGTTATTAATGGAAATTCGGTACATTTGTTAACTTATATGGAACGGCTCATCAAAAACTTGTTTATGTTAGACTTGAAGACAACTACATTGTAGTCAGCTGGAAAGCAGGAAAACGGAAGACAATTCCATAGGCGTGCAGTTCTAAGAAAGAAGGTTTGCTCATGGAATCTACGTTTAGGTTTAGGCACAGATAAAGAGTGGGGGAAATTATTGATAGTGTTTTCTGCTAGACGGGTGTTTGTTGTGAAAGTTTCGCAAGGGAGGACCATAGATTGGAGCTCAGACGAGCACTTGCCATGAAAATAACGATAAAGCAGAGACAAACTTGCAACGTCTCTTCTGTGAGAAATCGGTTGCAGAGAAGAGAAAAGGACATCCCCTACGAGGCTACAAAGTGTATTTTGAACTCTATCAAGGCAGGATAAGTTCTTTCTAGCAGCTCCTGCCCAAATGTGGAAACAGTACTCCATCCTTGGATGTACCTGGCTCATATAGATAGAGAATTGCATCAGCAGTGAGATATCTACTGGATCGATAGAAGTATTCCACCATTTTTCCAGCGGCTTTGGCTACAGATTTAATGTATGTGTTCCATTTAAGATCAGGAGTAAAGGTCAAGCCCAGAAGCTTGTCAAAACATGACGCCTCCCCAAGATGAGAGCCATTCATTTCAATTGGTGCCAGATGGGGCTCAGAGCATTGATGATGTAAAGATAAAAGCTTAGTTTTAGATGCATTAAAAATAACCAGCCACTCCTTTCTCCATTGTATCACGTGCTCAAGATCAGAGGAGAGAGAATCAGAGAGAACTTGGTCGTTTACGGTCTGAGATGTGCTACCATAGATGATAGTGTGATCAGCATAAATGTCTACGAACGATGTAAGGATGTGACTTGGAAGATCATTAATGTAGATCAGGAAGAGAGTTGAGCCCAGGATGGACCCCTGAGGGACTCCAGCATTAATACTGTGAGCTTCTGATTTCTGCCCATCAACCACTACTCTTATGAACTTATCAGAGAGAAATGATTTAATAATTGAGAAGACATTTCCAGCTATACCATAGCTGGAGATCTTGTGAAGTAAACCTTTATGCCATACTCTATCAAAGGCCTTTCATATGTCAAGAGCAATTGCCCTAGAAAGGTTGGCTCTGTCAAGAGATTCGCTAATCCTGTGAGATGCAACTGTAAGCACATCTGCTGTAGATCTAGCAGAACGGGAACCATATTGCGTGTCACTAAGAAGGTTGTTTTTGCTGAGATGGTTGATTACTTCTGTATTTAGCACAAATTCCAGCAACTTACTCATGACACACAGGAGACTTATTTGCCTGTACTGAGAGGGAGATGAACGATCACCTAAATTCTTAAATACAGGGCATACTGATGAGATTTTCCAGGGTGATAGGAAGCAGTTCTCCTTAAGACAACGTTTAAACAGTTTTGTAAGTATGGGCGCTAGTTCTGATTGAAGTCTTTTGAGTACTATAATTGGGATACCGTCAGGGCCGGTTGCTTTACTGGAATCAAGGTTTTTGATTAGCTTGGCAACATCACGTAAAGATATTTGTATATCACATAGCATGTTTTTTGATACAGGAGGAAATATTGGAGGTTGGCGGCCTTGGTTGCAAAGGGTAGAATTAGCTGCAAAATTCTTGGCAAAGAGTTTGGCTGTTTCTGATGCTGACGAGATTACCTCAGGTCCGTTTATGATAGTTGGGATAGAACATATGCTTCTGTTCAGGATTCTGTTTGCTATTTGCCAAAACTGGTGGGAATCAAGCCGCTGCTCAGCTACTTTGGACTTGACGGACTGAGCATACAACTCTCTTGCGTTCTTTATTACTTTTTTACAGTGGTTGCTGGCAGTCCTGAAAGCGGCTTTAATCTCAGTACATCTGTTACGTTGGAAGCAATGGAAAAAGTGATTTCTGTGCATAATGGCAGCAGCACATTCTGGAGAGAACCACGGCTGACTGTTAAGTTTTTGCTAGAATTTTTTCAAGGGTATGAAACGGTCTATACCTACAAGTATCCATTCCGTCAGGTCTAATATTATAGAGGACACATCCTTTTTAAACATGGAACGCAGAGGTAGATCTGATATAAATGTACGGAAGCTATCCGAGTCAGCCATAGCATATCGATATACTGTACGAGTGAGAGGTACATCTGAGGACTTGTTACATTTCATTTTTATCTTAACTGATACAACAGAGTGGTCAGAAGATCCAAGGGGAGACAAAACGGAAGCTGAACACAGTTCAGGACAAGTTGTGAGAAAAAGGTCTAGGAGACTTGCATACTGGCCGTCAGTATCGGGCACACGGGTGGGTTCGTGAACAATCTGAGTGAGGTCATAAGCAATGGAGAAATCATGACAGAACCTCCCCTCATCATCAGTCTTGTTTGAGTGAGTTAATCATTCCACATTGTGAACATTGAAGTCTCCACAGACATGAATATTTGCTGAAGGATAAGCAGATAGGACGTGCTCAATTTTCTCAGATATGCTTTTAAAGATAGTAACTCCGCTGTTGTGGGGGTGATAGAGAGCAAATATAAATGCAGTAGTTTGAGCAAGTGCAACCCGGAAGCACATATAGGGTAAGTTAGGATCTTCTCTGGAGATGTCCCTACCACATGGAAAGCCATCTTTTATATAGGCACATATTCCATGCCCATGGTGATCTTGGGGTCAGATTTGGAAGTTAAATTAGAGTATCCTTTAATTACGAACTCATCTAGGGAAATAGTCTGTCCAATGCCAGTTTCGCTTAGAAATAATATGTCTGGTTTAATCTCCTGTAATTAGGTTTCAACCCTTGGAAGGTTAGAATGTAGACCCCGGATGTTTGAAAAGGAGACATGGTAATGAGGGTCTACATTAGAAGTTAGAAACCCAGGTTTAATCGTGTATTTTTTCGTGAAACTTTTCATGATGGAGTTTTGGGATTTGTGGACTAGATCGACAGACTTGCTTGAAGCAGGGCAGAGAGGGAAAGTAAGAGAGAAATAGAAATTAAGAAATATTTTTTTTTGTAGCACATGAAAAGGTAAAGCCGTAACAATTACCCACTAATATGGCATCGAGAGGCCCCACCAGAAGCTACTGCATGGTCCAGAATCCATTCACCAAATGGCAATACAGCAGCCGCAGTACTTTGCACCTGCTGATAGGACAGCCTCCTTAGTAGTTTATCCAAGGTTCGGGTCCCTAACTATCAGGCGGATAATGTCAGCCCAGATAAAACGTTTACCTCCAGCACCCTTACTAGTGACATGGGTACACGGATAGACATAGAAATGGAAATTTTCCAACATCTCTGGCGGCTGTTCATGCAAAATACTGCCAATCTAGAATACGGCTTTTTCTTCTCCCTTTGTCAGAAAAAATCACTCATTAAAAAATGAGGATTGAGGGACAAATAAAGAGAAGCGAGAGTAACGGGAGCTGTCGATAACGCATCCACAATGCATTGTCTACTTTCCATTAAAAAAAAAATATATTAAGTAAAGTACTTAATAAAAGTCCATTTGGCGTGTTTAGGGGAATTTATAGTGAAAGATTCCCCTCTCACTAACTGAAAATGAATACAATTGCCTAATCTGGGATTTTAATATTTTTGTTGTGATGTGTATATTCGAAGAAATCGCTATTTAAATCCGACTATTAACGACGAAACATGCCAACATAGCATGCCCACTGGTGGTAGATCACTTTTTGCAAATAAGCGGTTGGGGTTTGTTCACATAAATACTCGAAGTAGAAGTTGTACCTATTGATGATGTTTCTAGTTGTTTTAGCTAATCAGGAAAAAGAATTGTCTTTGTTACGGAATTTGAACACAACACGTACATCTTTCCAGTAAAAAATTAGAATATCTCAAAGTTGACGCGTTGTAGTACAAAGATAAGTAAAGATAGAAATTGTGTTCAAACGCTATTTAATAGCGAAAATATTAATTCCTTTTGTCCTAAAATGTGAAAAGAATTGGATAAAAACTTTTTATACACGAATCGAAAGAAGTAGTGACAACTGCATATAAACATGAGAATTGTTGTGCGTTGTGACGCGCACAAAAAAATCTGTAAACAAATGTTCGTCAACAAACTTACAAACATAAAGTATTCATTTTATTTTTGTTTTTATTTAGAAAACGTAAGTTTTAATTGTGGAAAAGAAAAGAATATTTTTTTTGAAAACGAATCAACAATTAACATTGTTTTTTGTTGTTCTTGGCTTTTGAGTCGCAAATAAAACATCTCAAAGTTAACGCTTTGTGATACAAAAATAAATAAAGATAGACACTGTATTCAAATGCTGTTTAATAGCGAATATATTAATTTCTTTTGTCCTAAAATTTGAAAAGAATTGAATAAAAACTTTTTATACATGAATCGTTAGAAGTAATGACAACTGCATATAAGCATGAGAATTGTTGTGCGTTGTGACACGCACAAAAAAATCTGTAAACAGGTGTTCGTCAACTAACTTACGAACATAAAGTATTCATTTTATTTTTGTTTTTATTTAGAAAACAAGTTTTAATTGTGGAAAAGAAAAGAATATTTAAAAAAAAAAAATATTTTGAAAAAGAATAACTGACAGTCACCATGCTTTTCAATGAGTTAAAACACAAATCACTAATCCAGTTAAGTAAAAGAATAATTTTTATTGGGTTTGTTTTACAATCCGCAAAGGTATAGAAAAGTGGCTAAAAAACAAATATATAACAAATAAATGTTACCAAAGGCAAGTTCTACTTACCTCGATAAATTTTTGGTGTTGTAAATTTTTATTCTGTTCAAAAAACAAGTAGTGTTGAGCATTATATGAGAATAAGAAAAAATGGCCGCAATGTCTCTTGAATGATTTAAAAATAAAAAAAATATACAAAATAGTAGTAGAAACTCACCCGATAATTGTCGTGGAAACTTGAAGCTGTTGAAATGAAATTTAATTATCATAATTAGTTTAATGAACTTGAAAACATCATAATTGTAATCTGTACAAAATTTCCTTTCATTTGATATGCTACAAGCCATATTTTGTTAATAATTTCTTTGAATCGTGTCGTGGTGGCCATCTTGGATTTCCTGGTTGCCATCTTGGATTTTTCACAGTATAATGATGACAAATGATAATGTCCATCAGAATAATATTTCGCATGATGATAGAACCTTACCTCCAATTTTTTTAACTGTTTTTTATGATGCTTCTACTTAAAGCTGTTAAAATGAAACTTAATTATGCTAATTAGTTAAATGTACTTGAAAATATAATTTTGATCTGTACAAAATTTCCTTTAATTTGATATGCTACAAGCCTTATTTTGTTAATAATTTCTTTGAATCGTGTCATGGTGTCCATTTTGGATTTCTCGGCTGCCATCTTGGAGTTCCTGGTCGCCATCTTGGATTTTTCATGATGTTATAATGGCAAATGATAATGTCCATCAGAATAATACTTCCTATGATGATAAAGCCTTACTTACCATTTTTATTGGCTGTTTTTATGATATTTCTACTTAAAGCTGTTAAAATGAAACTGGAAGATGCTAATTAATATGCTAATTCGTATGCAAGTTACCAAGTGAGACGGTCGTAAATAATGCCAACTGAACCATCATGGTATTATGTTCAAGATTTCATCATATTATCTTAAGATACAGCTTTTTAAAGATGGGTTAGTCTGTAAATTGCACAAATTTCCAACCATTTCAATATATAATAATAATAATAATAATAATAACAACGACAAGAACAACAGCAATAATAATAATAATAATAATAATAATAGTAAATCATCCCAAGATTGCTATATTACGGGATTTGAAATATGGTGTGGTATTGCTATTTATAGGGATGTATTGATTAAAAATACTATTTCATTTATAGGGATGTATTGATTAAAAATTCTATTTCATTTATAGGGATGTATTGATTAAAAATTCTATTTCATTTATAGAATGTATTGATTAAAAATTCTATTTCATTTATAGAATGTATTGATTAAAAATACTATTTAATTTATAGTGATGTATTGATTAAAAATACTATTTATAGGAATGTATTGATTAAAAATACTATTTATAGGGATGTATTGATTAAAAGTACTATTTAATTTATAGTGATGTATTGATTAAAAATTCTATTTCATTTATAGAATGTATTGATCAAAAATACTATTTATAGGGATGTATTGATTAAAAATACTATTTCATTTATAGTGATGTATTGATTAAAAAAAGTACTTTTTAAAATTTAAGCGAGACATAATAACAAAAATGCTATTTCAAACATCAGTATGACAGACCAAAGAAAATGCTATTTAGTGCTTAAATGTGACAGACCCCAAAAAAATTCTATTTCAAACTTAAATTTACAAACCAAAAGAAAATGCGGGCTTTGGGGAGTGTGGAGCTATCCTTTAATTGCCGTTGCTCTCAGGTCCACTCTGACCTGGACTGGTAGTACCTATTATGGGCCCAACTATGGGTTAAATAGAAACCGACTTTAAAAAAACAAATTTACTATATTAAAAAATTTTTCTTCAAAATCACTGGATTCGACATTAAATAACCTGAAAAGGGTTGATATGCCATAAAACAAAAACAACCAACCAACCAACCAACAAAAAAAAATGTTATTTTAAACTTAAGTATGACAGACCAAAAAATACAATATTTTATGCTTAAATGAGATAGATCAAAGAAATTGCTATTAAGACTTAAACGTAACAAATCTAAGAAAGTCTATTTATATAAAAGTGGCACACGCATTTTTGTATGTCCAGCAAAGGCTTTTTTTTGGGGGGGGGGTCTCTGGGGGGGGTGCTATTTCTTACAACTGTTTATATACCCCCTAGATCGTAATATCTATGATTTGTGACGGGGCGTCGTGTCTAGATTTATTGTGATCGACTTTTATAAAATTTCCGCTATTTCGCTGTGTCATGTGTTTGTTCGGCTTTTTAGTATAAATAAAGTGAAACTGATGGAGCGAAGGCAGTTCCTCAGCCTCCCCGCCGGGGACATCCAGAAAGCAATCAGCCTTGATCAATGCAGTGAAAATCGTCATATCAGACAATTGCTATTCATTTGGACACTCCCCTTTTTTTATGGGGAGCTGGTTTCCCCCAACATCTTAGGGAAACCAAACAAAAAAAACTGCCTCGCAGCCAAAGTTAAGTCCAGGATTTCATTCCCCTATGGTGTGATGTTTGACCTCATTAAGTTTATGCACATGTCAGTGAACTTTTTAATCGTTTAATTTCAACCGTTATACCATCTCTGCCTGCTTAGCATCGTGGTAAGTTGTCAGGCTTTTTTTTTTTTTTTTTTTTTTTTGCTTTCGCCTCAAGGATTCAGGTTCGAGCCTATCTGCCTACCAAAACTTTTTTTTTCTTTTACACCTACAAACACCCGGGAAATGCCAGGCACCCCCACTAGTCTATTATATAAAGGGCAAAATGGGCGCAAGCATTTGTGTATGTCCACAAAAGGCTTCTTGCATCGGTTAGATTCCGCAAGAAATTTTTGTATACTTCCCAGATCGTAATATCTCACATTCGCAAACGGATATTCTTTCTTTCCTTTTTTTTTTTTTTGATCGAGTTAAAAAAAATTCCCACCATGCCATCATCTCCAGTATTTGTTTGTCTTTTTCATATAAATAAAGCGAAATTATTTGAACGCAAACGCCTGGCCTTCAGGCCAGGTAGTATCTGATCTGTAATTGGGCCTCGGCCAATGTAGGGGAAACCCTTCATACTGAGACAATTACTATTTATTTGGATACCGCCAGAGTGCCCCCTTTTTGGGGGAGCTGGTCCTTCCCCCATTAAAAACAACCTTGTATCTAATTTGCTTTCGTGGGAGGTTTAAAAGCAACGCCATTTTTGCAAGTCATCTTTTGTTTTTGATTGACTACGATAAATTTGAACGCTTTACACTTCTGGTCGTGTCATGGAGTAGTGATAAGACGTCAGGTTTTCTTTCACTTTCTTTTCCGCCTTCGTATCACGGGTTCCAGCCTGCCTGCCTACTACCACTGTTTTTTTGTTTTTATTTTTTTTTGACCAATACACACTACCAAACAC
Source organism: Euprymna scolopes (assembly GCF_053919585.1). NCBI lineage: Eukaryota > Metazoa > Mollusca > Cephalopoda > Sepiida > Sepiolidae > Euprymna > Euprymna scolopes. The sequence continues at coordinate 160,347,434 of NC_136489.1, read as the reverse complement.
CAGGGCAACGTCGGGCACCCAGGCTAGTGTTATTTTAAACTTAAGTATTACAGAATAACAAATACAATATTTTATTCTTTAATGAGATAGATCAAAGAAAATGCTATTTAATACTTGAAAATGACAAATCAAAGAAAATGTTATTTCATACTTTATACATGGCAGATAAAAGAAAATGTTATTTTATATGCCGAAACCTAGATTTTTATCTGCCCACCCCCTCATTTCAAACAAACAACATTTCTACATGAAAAAATTGACAATCTTTTCTAATTTTTTAATATTATGTGTCCGAGAGATTGCTCTTTCTAATGGTATCAGGTTCTAGCGGATTTGACATGGATGACAAAAATTTTTTAGCGGACATACAAACATAAATGTGACCAAAGAAAATGCTATTTCAAGTTTAAATGTTACAGATCATCAAAGAAAAATGCTACTTCAAACTTAAGCATGACAGACCAATGAAAATGCTATTTCAACCTTAAGTGTGACAGACCACAGAAAATGTTATTTCCAACTTAAGCATGACAGAACAAAGGAAATGCTATTTCAAAAATGAAGCATGAGAAACAAATTGCAAATGATATTAAGTTCTATTCTTTGTGGTTTTTTGACATTGGTCATTTGTTTATTTGTTGAGTTTTTGTTTTTGCAGAGAAAACAATAATTTCCACTTATGTTCTCCGTAGAGATTTTTTTCCTTTTTCTTTTTTCTTCTTTTTTTTTTTCTTTTTCTTCTTTTTTCTTTTTTTTTCTTTTTTTGTTTTCTTTTTTTTTTTTGACCAACAGCTTTCTTACATTTTGTTATTAAATGCAAGAAAATTAAACTTGCGGATCATCCGTTATAATTTTTCTCAAGATAAATCTGACATGTGAAATCATAATGACCACAAAATATTACTACCTTAATGCTTGTTCATCTTATATTGAACTTTTATTCTTAACTCTACATTTTCCTTAAATAAATTGGAATTTATATACAGGGTGACCTCTTCAAAAATGTCACCCATGGTATATATATATATATATATATATATATATATATATATATATATATAGTCTTATTTGTAATTGGGTTTATATAATTCAGTAATCGTTCATATACCAATAACTTTTAAGCCAAAAAGAGATGACTTAAACTGTAAGCTACAAAATTATCATATTTCATAATTGAGCATTTATATATTGTTTTATAAAAAACCAAGACTTCGAAGAAGGTGTTAATAGCAACAAAAAGTGTATTTCATCGTTACTTACAATTATTTCAAGACTATTCGGATAAATTCTAACATTATGTCGTTTGAAAATTTTCACAAGAACAGCTTTTCTTATGGAAACCATTTTCCTTATAAGGAAAAGAAAACAAGCGAAAATATTTTGCCTATATTGCATCCTTGCAAAGTATTTTTTAAAAAAATACTTTGCAAGGATGCATTTTTTTTTTTTAGGTACTTTGCAAGGATGCATTTTTTTTTTTTAGGTACTTTGCAAGGATGCAATATAGGCAAAATATTTTTGCTTGTTTTCTTTTCCTTATAAGGAAAATGGTTTCCATAATGTTTTATTGTTAAAGTGTTTTTTATTCAATAAGTCTGAAGAAAGGCTGTTCTTGTGAAAATTTTCAAACAATATAATGCTTGCATTTGTCCAAATAGTCTTGAAACAATTGTAATTAACGATAAAATACACTATTTGTTGCTATCAACCCATTCTTTGATGTCTTAGTTTTTGTTAAAACAACATATATATATATATATATATATATATATATATATATATATATATATATATATATATATATATATATACACCATTAATTGCCATTACAAAAACTAAAAGATGGAAATAATTCATACTCATAATTTTTATTTTATGCAGGCGCTTGAATTTTCATTATATTACATCTTCTTTCTTTAAATAGCGAAAGATCACTAAACAGTTTTGTGATCGTTCACTATTCAACAAAACACGTGTAAGGCATAATATAATGAAGATTAAGCCATCTGCCTAAAATAAATACAAATAAATTATTAAAATTTATATTTGTAAATGAATTCCACCTTTTGGCAATTTGAATGATAACTAATGATATATATCCTCTGAAGTTGGAAATTCACTTTCATTGAGCTTAATATTTGTTACAATTCGGAATATGATTTCTAGAATATATATACTTCAAGAGTATATAATTTCTGATAATCTTAAATAATATATACATCAGTAAAGAAAATATTGAATTATAAATAATAAAAAATATATTTAATTAACTGTGAAATTTCCACAGGCCTTATTTGTTAAAATTAAACTGCTATACTTCTGAATTGATTTTCTTTAGGCAAAAATTTTTCTGTAAGTATCTTTGTTACCTATTTAGACAATGCCCTCTGTAAATCAACACAGTCAGTTTTACTAAATTAAAAACTTGTTTGAATATTAAAATTTTGTGTTTTATCCACTAGAAATCAAAAATATATACAACTTACCTCATGATAATAATGAATGTGAACAAGAATTTTAAAGCAGCCATCTTAAAAAGTCTGCATTAATTGAATATGTAATAATTGCTGGATTAATTTGAGATGACCAGGATTGCTCAAGTTATTTCTGTTTGAATTTTTAAAATGTTTTTATCAAAATCTATTTTTTGTTTTCCGTTATTAAGCACTTGTTTGAATTTTTTATATTGTTGATATTTAAGATTAACTAAGGTTTGATAACTCGGTGTTGAATATTTTTTTCTAGTGGTCAATTTTATATGAAAGTGAATTATCTCCCTTTTCTGAAACTTGCCAGAATAAATCTTCTGGAATTTCATCATGGTATCCTCGCAATGAATTTGACCAGAAAGATGCAGCTGATTTCTCTTTCTCTTTTATTTCCAGATGAAACGGAGCGGAAAGCCCGAATGGCCAAAGTATTAGAGAATCGGCAAAAACGCCAGGTAAAAGCTAAAGGTCGAGAAGAGGTAACTTCTTCTGAACAAGAAGTCGGTACTGATTGGTCAGAACTGATAACAAACACACCTGTCAGTAATTTTAGCGAAAACTCACCAACTCCAACGAGCGCTTCATCTGAACACATGCCATGCAAGATAGATTTGTCAAATTTACCTGAAGATCGAGAAATGTACCGCAAACTTACAGAAAGTGAGTCTGTCTTCATTAAAGAACTAACCTTACTTTACGAATCAACTCTGGCTTCATTCACAGACTCCTACCACAGCGACCAGAACAATTACTCCACAATAAACCAATTGGTAAATAATTCCGAGATTGCCGTTCGACGGTTAATCAAGTTTGTGAAACGCATAAATGACTTCATGCGCCTGAGCCAAGATGACCAGATTGCCGCATTAAAAGCCTGCGTTCTTAGTACAATCCTCTTGCGTTCGGTTGCATTCTATTCCTCGGAGAAGGATGTGTGGATTACAGCGAAGGGCGAAGTGCCGACTAAAATTCTCAAAAAGGCAACTGGATACATAAGCCTCCATGATTCACACACGCGTTACTGCCGTACCCTCAAAGATGTGGTACAGGACAATCACGAAATGATGACCCTCATGCAACTGATCATCATCTTCAACCCAGAAGGCCCGAATTTGGCCTCTCGGACTTTAATATCTGATATCCAAGATCATTATATCACCCTTCTTAAGCATTATCTAGAAGCCGAGTACTCGTTTTCAAATGCAAAGGAGATGTTACCATTTCTCTTACAGAAACTCTCCGAGTTGAAAGAGCTCAGTGAAGAACATTCAAAAGTCTTGCTACAAGTTAATCCTACTGAGATTGAACCATTGATGCTTGAAGTCTTAAATCTGAAATAATATTATTATTATTATTATTAGTTGTAGATGAACTAGTGGCACTCAGGCACGTCAACGTTGGGACATCCATTAAGCAGTGGTGTTAGCAAACTAGTGTTGAAAACCATTGTTAGTGAGTTTCGTCCTCACTGAATGTTCTACGAATTGGGGCCTCGAATGAGGTCGGCTGGTCTATGCTTAGTAAATATCTATAAGTAAACTGAAAAGAAAAAACAGTTCCAGTCAGTGAAAAGGAAAAATATTCAAAAATGCTCAAAATTGACGATGAAAGTATCCAAAACCAATCTGAAGTTTGTGGATTGTATAAAAACAGCAACAAGATAAAAGTGAAGTTGCTTTGTATTTGAGATAACATTGGAAAAGAAAATGGAGGAATTTGTGACAACTCTATATGAACCCGATATTTTTTTCAAGAAAATACGAAAACAAAAAAAAAAACAAAAAAAATTTGAAGAAAAAAGAAAAGAAAATCTATTTCACCGCGATCAAGCAGAAAAATTTTTTTAAAGATAAGATGCAATTTTTTTTTTTTTTTTTTTTTACTAATAAATTATAAATAATGTGTTTGCAATCAAAGATGACAAAGGATATAACTTTTTTGATTGATTATCAGATGAAAGTTTCTATCTCTTTATAAAAAAAAAAAATAGTTCGAAATGCAAACAAGATATTGTTTAAAGCAAAAAATCCTTCTGGGTCCAAATGTGATACGAAAATGGCGAGTTTTCCGAAAATATTGTTTAAAATAACAAGTAAAAAAAAAAAAAATTGAAGAAACACCACAAATTGAATTTCTTTTGTGTTTAATCGAAGAGCAGGGGCACTGAGGCCTTATTCAACTGCAATATACATATTTTTCTTGGTTATTTCCTAAATTGAAAAAAGCTATAAAATATCTGTGTCAAATCTATCAGCCATCATTGACTCCTTTGAATTGCAGAGTTGTTATGTTAAACTTTGTTAACGGCTTGTTATCAATTTAGTGATGATTTTTCTCATGTATTTTGTCCATTCTATGCACGCACGCACGCATACACATACGCAAAAACGTACACACACACACACTCTCTCTCTGTAATACATTTATTGTTTCTCAAACCAAAGAGATGTTTTATAAGGTAATCTCCCTACATTTGACCATCATCTGTTTTTAAGCATGAAACACTAGTGTCTGTAGGTATGAAAAATGATTATTTATGATATATATATATATATATATATATATATATATATATATATATATATATATATATATAAAGAATAAAAATTTAAAACTGTAAAAATATATTTTACATGAACTTATTGTTCAACAGGATCCTTAAGTAAGATATACTGAACCTTCCTTAATCCACAGAATTTTAAAGAAATGCGTTCTTCTGATCAGAGGAAAGATATTAGCAGAATTTTATGTATATATATATGTATTTGTATATATACATACTATTAAGATATGCCCATAATCACGTTGATACACCATTTTTGGTAAAATCACCAAAGTTAAGCAACGTTGAGCCTGGTTAGTATTAGATGGATACTGTTTTGGGAATACCAGGTGCTAAATACCAGGTAAAATCCAGTTCAAGTTGCCTTGTAAGCCAAGGGCGGCTACCAATCAGACTGATGATGGACATTCTTGTGATATTCATGGGGGGTTGTTCTCACCAGACGCTGGCTGGCAATGATAGGTCGATTTCAGATTCATATTTTACTATATATAACTTCCATTTTTATATATGAACAAATGATTAATAATTCCTTTTTTTTTTTTCTCTATTTCCTTTTCGGTTTTATTGAGCTTTTACATCTGGTTGAGATTACTTGTAAATATTAAAATATTAACTCTTTAATATTTATAATATATTTAAGGTTTACCATTTTGATTACCTTGGTAAACTTATTGTAATTTTTATTTCTTATATATATATATATATATATATATATATATATATATATATATATATATATATATATATATATTATTAATCATTTGTTCATATTATAAGCTCTATTTCCTTTTCGGTTTTATTGAGCTTTTACATCTGGTTGAGATTACTTTACTTGTAAATATTAACTCTTTAATATTTATAATATATTTTAAGTTTACCATTTAGATTACCTTGGTAAACTTATTGTAATTTTATTTATATATATATATATATATATATGTGTGTGTTTACTGGTTTGGGGAAAGAATTCCATCAAAGTGCATGATTACAAAGAAAAAATTTCAATATAAGAGCTTAATATTTATTTAAAACTGTAAAGAAGTTTTAAAACTGTAAAGAAGTTTACAGTTTTAAATATATATATATATATATATATATATATATGTATATATATGTATATATTATTATTATTATTTCATGTGTCTATATAAAATGTTATGTATTCAGTTCCAGTATTTACTTCCACAGCACTTGATACATAAGTAGTTAGGTATTAAGTTTTGGAAATATATATGGCAATTAAGTTACATAGAATTTTCTGCGCTTCTTTCTCATATGGATTCGTCAAGCTATATATATATATATATATTTAAATCTCCAAAACAGTGTTTCATGGTAAACAACTGATGATCCCTTAAATTACCATAAGTACTATAGTGAATTCGAGAAAGCAAGTTGATGCATCGATTGCAGGTGATTAAATGACTTACTGACTAAATAGTTTTCTAACAAATTATAAAAAATATAAAAACAAAATAAGTTGTTTTATACTGTTTTAAAGGTTAAAAAAACTTCCAAGACTATCTATATATTTCAGGTTAATATATTTTCCAGAGGCAAAGTAATCAATGAAGTTTTAATGAGGTTAATATATATATATATATATATATATATACTAGCAGAGTTACCCTACGTTGCTTGAAGTAAAAGTGTATTTCTATTAAAACTTCCATCTCTTTCTATCTTTCTCTCTCTTTTTATTTCATTCCATCTTTCTCTCTCTTAAACTCCTCTTTCTCTTCCAACCAACTCATTCCTCTCCAACTGGACACACATACACACAGACAACTTGCCTTCATATAATAGATTCCTCATTGAATTAGTCAGCATTTTCTTTCCAAAGAAATATCAACTTTGTGGGTCTTTGTTTTATAGTTTTTGATTTCAGCTAGACATACAAACATAAACACACACAGACAACTGTTTCATATATTATAATAAATGTGTCTTGTCTTAACATTTTACTCAAGTTTCAGGGATTATCCGATCATCAGAAATGCATTAATAAATTTCTAAATAGACGTTCTTGGCCTTCAGGCCAAGATCAAAGTGTAGTATCTTTCTCCAGATGCGGCATTTCAATTTCTTGTTCTCTCTCAGTGGAGGAGAAATCCTTCACGACTGAGACAATTTTTATTTTTGTTCCTTTTCTCCACGTTAAAAAAACGACTCTGGTGTCTAACTCTGTCTCCCCTGTGAGGAGGCATTGTAAATAGGAACCTCCTAAATGTTTTTTTTTTTTTTTTTTTTTTTTTCAAATGCATAAAAACGTTTAACGTAGTATCCATACAATTTACGGCTATCGGATAATCATGAACCTTCAGTAAAATGTTAATATAAGCCAAATTCATTATTGTTTGAAAAGTCTATCTAAAAGGAAATTGAGCCCTTGATGTGTGCAAGGATTGCTATCTTGATTTCAATTTAAAGATAATTTTCATGGTAAGTTTAATAATATTTTTCATTAGTTGTAGATTCTGAAGAGCCACGTAATTTAATGGCCTTTTTTTTTCTTCTTTTTTTTAATGTTGCATTATTTTGGCAACATTGTCTAAATTTCTGTCTTCTATTTGTCCATGTTCTCTGTATTTGGATTCGACTTCTGGTGCCTTTTACAGATTGGCTGATTGTGTGCACCAACAAAAACAAATTGACCCTTTGATAATCAGATATTAAACGCTGGAATCTTGTTTATTCTTTCAAAAACAAAACATTTCATCATGGTTGCACAATGGTAAATAATCTTCGGCAACTATTTTATAAATTTTTTTTTTTTTTTTTTTTTTTTTCAGTAACAAGATTGAAGTCCGACGTTTGATGTAGTCAACATTCGATTCATATCTTAGCACCCTGCAATTAAAACAAAACATAAAAAAATCTTACATATTATTTTTTACTGGAATCATTTGAGATGAGTAATTTCTATATTTATTTATTTGTGAACTGTTATACTCATCTTCATAGTTGTTGTTGCTGTTGTTGTTTCACCGCGTTCCGGCCAACTATCCCTCTGGCCTTCTTCAGATGTTTAGCTGCGACAGGATAGGAATGCTGTCTCTTGACTGTATCCTCAATAATTACTATGGAGGACAGTAATTACTGAAGATACACTTAAGAGACTCAGTATTCCTATTTCGTTCACAGTTAACCATCTAAAGTCAGAGGAATAAGTTGGCTGAAACGTGGTGAAGAAGAAGAAGAAACTACTACTACTACTACTACTATTATGATGATGATGATGATGAAGCTGTGAAGATGAGGGTAACAGTCCGCAAATAAATAAATATAAAAAACTTGTAAACTTGATTTGGTAAAAATAATTCATCAAATATTTTTTCAATTAAAAAGAAAAATATTATATTCTTTTTATTATGAATTTTTCAATGTAAAAAAAAACAAAAAAAAACAAAAACAATTTCAACTCAGCTTTAAACAAAGATGGCAGTCAAAATTTAATGTTTGACAGATGGGAAGATGGCGCCTTTTCCTTCTTTTTGTCTGAAATAATTTAAAACATGTTGTGTATAATTTTTATTCATTTCAGGTGTTTTTTGATTTGATTGAACTCTGAATGTGAATAAAAACAAAGAATAGTGAACCTGCATATTAGTGATGGGACGATTCCAATATTTTTTCCCCAATTCTGATACAATTACCAATTCCGATTCTTTATAAATCTCTAAATATTTAACTATGAAGTAGTTATTTTTTTCCCTCCAATTATCATAAACACACATGTTAAATGTGCAGATATTTTCTCAGGTGTAAAAAAAATACACTTGTAAGGGATGATCTAAAAATTTTAGTTGTATTATTATTTAAAAATCAATAATTTAAAACTCAATAAATCTTTGATTTTATTATTACTGCCAACAGTGAAAGATTTTGCTTTTAACAAAATTAAAAGAATCGTTTTTGGCATCAGAAAATAAGTAGTAATTTTTCCAATACCGATTCCGATGCCCCTTGCAGTTTCGATTTTTCTGATTCCGATTAATCGTCCCAACACTGCTGCATATGTTACATGGCAGACCTTTTTTTTATTTATTTTTCAATTTTTGTGTCTTATAAGGAATTAAACAATCAATTAAATATAATAAACTAAACTAGAAATCAATCGAATAACTTTAAGTAAATGAAGAGGGAAAACGTTTAGTACTTTTTTCTTTTTTGGAAACAATGTTTTTATATTGATAAAAATAAAATTTTTAACCACGTCTCATGTGTCCATGTGAGATTCTCGTGTCAATGTAACTGATAATTACGCATTTAATTAATTTTTAATTGTCACTTGAATATTAGAATCAAAAATGCAAGTTGAAAAATTGTATTTAAAAAATATTTGGTTAAGAAAATGTTTTATAAAATAAACAAACAATAGAATAAAATAAGATAAAAATGATAAAGTCATATTTAAAAATATTTGATAAAAAAATGTTTTATAAAATAAGCAAACAATAGCATAGAATAAAATTGATAAATCATATTTAAAAATATTTGATTAAAAAATTGTTTGGAAAAAACAAAACAAATATAAGATAACATGAAATTGATAGAATCATATTTAAAAATATTTGATTAAAAAATTGTTTGGAAAAAAAAAATATAAGATAACATGAAATTGATAAAATCATATTTAAAAATATTTGATTAAAAAATTGTTTGGTAAAAAAAAAAACTCAGCATATTCAAAAAAGACTAAAACAAACAAATCTATGAAGGTCAAATTAAATTTAAATACAGCTTGAATTTTACATTTGAATTAAAAATGTAAAATTCAATTAGTTTTATAAAATCGCAAAATATCAAGACGTTTACATTCTGCAGCTATATCGTTGTCTACATATAGATTTATCCAAGTGTGACAAGTTGTGGATTTTATACATTAATTGTTCGTCATCCATTTTCCTTTTTTTTTTTCTTTCTGTATACACATGTGATACAGGGTTCACAAAATTTATTATTTAAAAAAAAAGTCTATATAGGTCAAATTTATCTCCCATAAGAAAGTCATTATATAGGTACAATTTCTCCCAGAGTGTTTTATGAGATATGCAGATCTCACCTTTGTTTTTTTTATTCATCTAGAGTCCAATGAAATCAAAAAACATCTCATTTCATGTGAAAGTCAAAATTACTTACCTTTTTGAATCATGTAGAATGACTGCTTTACAACCTAATGAGGGTATATTTATTTAGAAAGATAACATTTGGTAAAAAGCCTTTGTGTGTTTTCTTTGTTTATTTTACTGTATTTCTGTGTACATGTTAGTGTGCATGAATGATTTTTTTTTTTTTTAATTACGAATTACAGCCATGATTGTTATTTGTGTTTGTTTTTGTAATTTCTCTGTGCATATTTTGGGAAGAATATATTACTTTATTTTTCAAAGAACATTTTGATTCAAGTCGACTTCTATTAAAAACATTAAGTTCATGTTAGGTTTAACTCAATTTTTTTTATATTAAAAAGTTAGGTTCAGTTTAATTTTTTTTTATTGAAAAATTAGGTTCAACTCAATTTTTTTATATTAAAAAGTTATGTTCAACTCAATTTTTTTTTTATTAAAAAGTTAGGTTCAACTCAATTTTTTTTATTGAAAAGTTAGGTTCAACTCAATTTTTTTATATTAAAAAGTTAGGTTCAACTTAAATTTTTTTTTATTAAAAAGTTAGGTTCAACTTATTTTTTTATTGAAAAGTTAGGTTCAACTCAATTTTTTTTATTGAAAAGTTAGCTTCAACTTAATTTTTTTTATTGAAAAGTTAGGTTCAACTTAATTTTTTTATTGAAAAATTAGGTTCAGCTCATTTTTTTTTATTGAAAAGTTAGGTTCAACTTAATTTTTTTTATTGAAAAATTAGGTTCAGCTCATTTTTTTTCTTATTGAAAAAACAAAGTGTAGAATTAAATGCAGAAAGTGTTCTTAAAATATTTCCATGAAAAAATCTTTTTTTTTTCTTTATCTCAAATTGTGTAATTGTACCAAAACCCAGTTTTTTGACACCGTTATTGTTGTTGTGTGTGTTTGTGTGATAATAATGACATAATTAAATTTATACATTTATATATATATATATATATATATATATATAAAAATTATAAACTGAAAATTATCAATGTTTTTCGGGGTTAAACTTTCTTATTCTCCATATTTTTTACACTGATGTAATTTTACCTACATTCCTGTTAACATATTAATGATTTTTAGGCTAATTTCATTCAATTTAAATAATTCATTACATCTATTATAATATAAAAGCGAAAATGTGTGTTAGTGTATGCACATTTTTTGTACGTCCGGCAAAGACTTTTGGAAGGGGGGGCACTCCAAGGGATCACTAATTCTTAGAACTTTTTATATACTTCCTCAATTATAATATCTCCGATTTATGAAAGGAGGTTGCGTCTATCTTATATTTGAACAACTTTTACACACTATTTTCACAATATTTCTTACTCTCCACATGTTTGTTTAGCTTTTCAATATAAAAAAGCGAAACTGAATCCGTAACAAAGGCGTCTACCTGGCACTCTGGCTGGGAGGTCCAGAAAAGCAATGAGCTTTGATCAATGCGAGGGAAACTCCTCATATCAAACAATTGCTATTCATTTGGACACTCCCCTTTTTTTAGGGGAGCTGGTTTTTCCCAACATCTTGAGGAAACTGGCTTGCAGCCAAAGTTAAGTGCGTGATTTTATTCCCCTGTCACGTGATGTTTGACCTCATTAAATTTACCCACCTGTTACTTAACTTTTTAAGCGTTTAATTTCAACCATTCTCACTTCCGCTGCCCTGGTAGCGTCGAGGTAAGTTATCATGCTTTTTTTCTGACTTCACCTGTAGGCTTTGGGTTCAAGCCTACCTGCCTACCAAAATTTTTTTTTTTGTTCTTTTACACCTCCAAACACCCGGGCAACGCTGGGCACCCTTGCTAGTTTTAACTAAAGTGACAATAATCTTTTTAAAGATGACGATATATTAAATAATTGACTCAAATATTGTAAAATGAAATAGTCTATGCGTGTTGCAAATATTAACGTATGTTTTATATAATGAAAAATGAGCGTGATACATCTAAAACAAATTCCTAATGAACCGCCCCCTTAAGTAAACATTTCAGCAAATCTCCTCACTAACGTAATGTACTTGCAATAACCCTTATCCCTGAGTGGCTTCCGGGCCTTGATAAGTGGTGATCACTGTGTAAAAAAAATTTAAAAAAAAAAAAAAATCCGAAAAATGACACTTAATCTTTTTATTACATTCAGTCAGTTGCAAATTGCTTTGTCCTTTCCAGCAGTTTTTACCATTGAATTCTTGTTGCAAACAGCTGTTGGCTTTCTTTGGAATTTGAGTGGCAATAAGTCTCCTTAGAATTCCAGTACCCTCCATGCCCTTTCATTGGAGGTCTGGACGGTGCTATACCTCCTCAGTCTTTTCATCTTCCTTGACCTTTACAACCATTTTCTGTGATGCTAATCATTACTGATGCCACCATGCTTTATTGTGCTGCAGAAGAGGATTTTTTTATTTTTTACATATTTACCCTGGTAGAAATAGAAAAATAACTGCAAAATTTTTTTCACTCAACTCCTACAGTATGCTTCACAAAAAATATTTCCACATCTTTAATTATTACAAAAATTATTACATTTATTCGGAAATTTCTGCTTCTCCGAAAAAATAGAAGATAAGAACTATATCTCCTCTCTATAAAATATCTACTAACATGTCACCACTAGGCACCAGATCAGTTGTTTACATAAGGGCAAATGTTTTATAGCACCGGTACATTCCATGATTCTGGTATTCCTATTTTTTAATTCTGGCTGTTTGATAATTATACATTCTGGGTACCCATACTCAGTTTAAACAAATGCATTCAATGCTCGCCATGTTTCACCAAATAGGCAAGTACACTTCACGTGTTTAGCTTTTCCATTTATGTATTTTAATAATTTATTCAGACGATAGATTTTTGTATACATTTCTTTAAATAAGACAAACAACTCAAATTATCTTAGTTATGCAGTTCGGTAGTTATTCATATTTTTAATTTTTTATTTATTTATGTGGTTATTCATATTCTCAAATTTTTTTTAGTTATGTGGTTATTCATATTCTCAAATTTTTTTTATTTATGTGGTTATTCATATTCTCAATTTTTTTTTTAGTTATGTGATTATTCATATTCTCAATTTTTTTTAGTTATGTGATTATTCATATTCTCAGTTTTTTGTTTATTTATGTGGTTATTCATATTCTCAGTTTTTTTTATTTATGTGTTTATTCATATTCTCAAATTTTTTTTAGTTATGTGGTTATTCATATTCTCAAATTTTTTTTTATTTATGTGGTTATTCATATTCTCAAATTTTTTTATTTATGTGATTATTCATATTCTCAATTTGTTTTATTTATGTGGTTATTCATATTCTCAAATTTTTTTTAGTTATGTGTTTATTCATATTCTCAATTTTTTTTAGTTATGTGATTATTCATATTCTCAAATTTTTTTATTTATGTGGTTATTCATATTCTCAATTTTTTTTAGTTATGTGATTATTCGTATTCTCAATTCTTTTAGTTATGTGATTATTCATATTCTCAAATTTTTTAGTTATGTGTTTATTCATATTCTCAATTTTTTTTTTAGTTATGTGGTTATTCATATTCTCAAATTTTTTAGTTATGTGTTTATTCATATTGTCACTACTAAATAAAAAGTTTCATTTCTTTAAAGAATGAATAACATTAGCTTGTTTGAAAATATTCTGCATTGCATCCAATGTCAACCAAAGGACAATACCACAGGCATTCAAATAAATACACTGTGTAAAATAATTAACACTACAAAGTTTTTTCCCATATTAAATAAATAAATATTAATTCCACATACTAAATAAATTAATACATATCACCCAAGCATAAACATATACAATAGTATTACTACATTCAAAATATCCAAACTTTATTCAATGTAACTGCCGTGTGCATCAATAACCTGCTGTAAATGATTTGTGAATGTTCTACAAATGATTTTCTCTGGGATTTTGAGTCATTCCTCACTAAATTTCTTCTTCAGAGCCTCCAAATGGGTATGGTGGAAAGCTGAGACTACTCTCTATGGTCTTTGCAATGTCTCCTGCTAGCTTTCTGGATTTGAATGGCAATTCGTTTCGCTAAATCATGCAGCATATATTGTCAAAAGTAATATTCAAGTTAAATCTTACTCATATACACCTGAAAAAGATTTTAACAAATCATAGAAAATTCAATAAGTGTAGATTAGAATAAAAAGTTGTGACGATAAATATTGAACACCCTTCTTCTCGTGCTACCAGATCAGGCTGTCTGAAGATATTGGCTTCCTGAGACGAAATGCACCTAACATTGATGCTTTTTGTTTTCTCTACTTTCTTTTGCAAAACTTCATTATGTCCTGCAAAACCAAAATCAAAAACGACAAGGTCTTTGCAATGTCTCTTGCTAGCTTTCTGGATTTTAATGGCAATTCGTTTCGCTAAATCATGCGATATATATTGTCAAAAGTAATATTCAAGTTAAACTTTATCAATATACGCCTGAAAAAGATAAAAAGTCATAAAAATACATGAAATATAGATAATAATACAAAATTGTAACGGTAAATATTGAACACCCTGTAAACAACTGCTTCTTTCTTCATTTTTTTTCTTTGTTGTGTTTTGTCTCGGTCTAGAAGGATTTAAGATTGTTTGGCTACTTCTTGCATCGATTTTCTCATAAATAAAAAAGTATAACTTTGATATTTGAATTGTTTTAACAGACTAATGCATCTGCTTAACATATGATTAGAACCATAATTAGTTCTTTGTAGAAAATAAACAAACAAAATCAGGTACCCAGAAACAGACACTCTGAATTGAAAAAAAATTTAAAAAAAGGAAACAAATTCCGGGATAAGCAGAGAGCACATACAGCACCTAGAATTCCCAAATGGTCACCCATCTGTTACTAGGCAGGCTCAACATTGCTTAATTTTGGTGATCTGACAAGAACCAGTGTGTCAATGTGATTATGCCATGTGTGTGTGTATATCTTCTATAATATAAAGCTGAACGTCTGTGTGTGTGTGTCTGGTCACGGATAGGCTCCTATATGGTTGACTATTATAGAAAACTGATCACATATAATGATAGAAGATGTATCGAGACACAGGAATGGGTATGTTTGATCTGGCATAATGATGATTCATTAAAATTATGGGGTCTGCGTACACGCCTGTTCCACAAAGTATGGAAATAAAAAATTTAAAAATAAAAAAAACATTTACAAGTGTTTTTGATATAGATGAACATAAGAATACTTTGATAAGTATGTTTTAACTCAAATAGGGATGGTATAATAAAATTGTGGGGTCTGCGTTCGTGCCTGGCCTCCATATAATGGAAATAGGCACAAACTTTAATAAAGACTTTTCATATCTATCTGCGTAAGTATACTTTGATAATTATGTTTCAGTTTGAAGAAATATGGTATAATAAAATTATGGGGTGTTCGTTCACGCCTGACCTCCATAGAATGGAAATATCTCACAAAGTTTAACAAAGTTTTTTAATATAGATCCACAGAATATTGTAATAAGTGTTTCAGTGTGAACAGGTATGGTATAATAAATTATGGGGTTTATCTATTTTATTTTTACTTTCATCATATTTTGCTTTGGTTTTGATACCCCCAAATTTGAAGCTATCTCTTTACAACCCTTCCTTTTCATAACCTATCATACTTTGACAAATCAGAGTCCATTTTTTGTAGGCTGTTTTTAAACCCAGTCAACGATGGGTACTGTTGCTAGTATATACATACACAATCCCACACAAGATTCAATATTAACATTTGTTTTTTCACATTGGTTCCCCTCAAACAAGAGATTTTTTCACTGAGACATAAATTGAATTGGGAGTCAGATTTATAGGAGAGGAATCCTCACATCATATTTAAATTTTTGCATGTTGATTCAGTTGGAGAAACGGAGCAGGGAAGGAATTTCTTTAAAAATAAAGGGGGCCATATGAGAAATAGAGATACAAAAGAAAGTCTGCTAATCTACTGAATAAATAGATTTACAGATGAGGAACAGAGAGTGATAAAGTGGTGCAGAAAGGAACCACCTCTGCTTTCCTTTGTATTCATTTAGAAGATTGGATACTCTGTATACCAAATGTATATACAATGGAGCAATTACTGTAGTTTATTAATCTTTTCTTATATAATAAATGTAAGTGTGGAAATAAGTCTGTGATTTTTAGACATGGAATTAGAAGTTTATCTGTAAAAGCATTCTCCATATTTGAAATATTTTTATTTTTAGAATAATAATTTTTTGGGAATAATAATTTTGTTTGGGAATAATAATTGTTTTGGAATAATTTTTTTTTTTTTGGAATAATAATTGTTTTGGAATAATATATTTTTTTTTTAAATAATAATTTTTTTGGAATAATATATATATATTTTTTGAATAATAATTTTTTTTGAATAATAATTTTTTTGAAATAATAATTTTGTTTTGGAATAATTGTTTTGGAATAATATTTTTTTTGGAATAATAATTGTTTTGGAATAATATATATATTTTTTTTTGGAATAATAATTTTTTTGGAATAATATATATATTTTTTTTTTTGAATAATAATTTTTTGGGAATAATAATTTTTTATTTTTCTATGCTTTTAACAAGTTACTTTCATATCTTCAGGTGAAGTTTTTAGTGGAATTGCTTTTAGGATCGGTTAAAAGGATTATAAGATTATTTTATTTTTTTTATAGTTGTATTCACCTAAAACAAGGCATTTTGTGACAGAGAGACAGAAGAGGCTGCTGTGATTAAGGACCAGATTTTTAGTGAGCATTTTAAGTAGGGAACTATGCATCAATACGCTTGCTCATATCACATTTAAATTTCTGCTCGTTGGTGCAGTAGGAGAAACGGGGAGCAGGGAAAGAATTCCAAAGGCAAGCTATGCTCTTAATTTGTATACTCATTCATTCTTGGTGGGGTGTCATCATTCAGCTTGGTTGTTTCTACATTGAATACTTTTAATTATTATACGATCCAAGATTAAGCTTGTTTTAGATTTGCTATCGTCACTTTCTCTCACACATATACACATATATTGAATAAAGGCTGTGTGCAGTGAGTCCTGAAAAAGCAAAAATGTAAATAAATACCATTTAAACAAGAAGCAATGAAATATTATTATATTGTCAATAACATAGTACAACAATGACAAATAAAAATTGGTTCACAGAAGGAAATTTTGATTTATCAGTTTAAATGCTATTTGTATCTGATTTGAAAAATCAGAAAAGATAACCTCATATATATATATATATATATATATATAGGTTATCGATATCAAAACATCGTTAAACTCACTACTCGTTCAAGCAGCCGCCAATAGCGTAATGGTTAGGAGCCTTGACTGCCGTACAAACGGTCGGGTTTCAATCCTGGCTTGAGGTAGTTGCCTGTCTAGCCGCACTGATGAGCTGTGAAACAGCGAAACAGTACTGTATGTGGATGACTATATATATATATATATATTTATTATTATTTTTTTTTTTATCCATTATTTTAAAAAAAATAATAAGTTTCATAATTTCACTGACGCTTTTTCTTGAAGCTCCGTTTTACCCTGGACATTTATATTTCCTAATGGATTGCCATTGGATTGAACATTTTCCTGCACTGGATTTTCCCGTTTTTCCCATTGGATCTTTATCATATCCTTTTTCTCCTTTTTTCCAATCTCTTGCTTTCCCAATCTTTTTGAATCCCTACAAACTGCCTAAAAACTGCTAAATGACTTATTGGATGCAAGTATGAAATATTTCATATTGCTTGTTTCCTGTGATGCATTAACCTGCAAAATTCATTTTATATTTTGCAAACCTCTTCCCTCTGATGAGAAGAATTGCTCTCTTTGAAACTCCATGGAATAAGGGTTTTTCTTGTTTTATTTGTACTCCTTCTCAAATAATTAAAATTTTGTATACTTTCCTTACAAGTTTATAAAGGTTTTTGAAAATTTGAATATTTTCAATATTAAAATTTTTATATATATATATATATATATATATATAGTGAATAAATGACAAAAGACTATATTCCAAAGTTCATGATGTTGACCATCTTATAATTTATTCCTGTAATTCAATTGACATTTACAATTCTTTACAGTATCTGTTTTATAGTGCAAAATAATCACTTAATTATTATATCAATCAGTGAATTTATTTTGCCCTTAACTCATCAGAAGATATAGCAACAATCAATCCGTCAAAAGGAAATAAAGTGCGTTTTGACATGATTAAAATCAGAAAATTGGAAGAGAAGCTGTAAATACCCTATAATATGTTTCCATTATATATATGAATATGTGAATTTAAATGAAATGCCCTAAGATTGCAGATTGTATAACACTGTAAACATAAAGTCCAAAAAAATGTTAGTATCAATAGTTATAAGACAATCACATGCAGATAAAGAAAGATCAATATGCAAGATAGAGCAATAATAAAAATAGAACATTCTGAGATAAATTATTATTTATTGTTTAACAAAGGAGTACAGATACTCATTAGTCTTTTCCTTAATCCATGGATTTTCAATGAATGCCTCATCTCATCGGAGGAAATGCTGTTAACAAAATAGATGTGTGATAATTATAAATTTTGCTTGTTATCACATAGATTGAAAATTAAAATCAAAGTGATAGTGTAAAAAAGGATATGCAAAGTTGAAGTAACGAATATACGTATATATATATATATATATATACATATATAAACACACACACACATATATATATATATGTGTGTGTGTGTGTTTATATACACATATATATATACATATATATATACATATATATATATATATACATATTCTTCTTCTTCTTCTTCTTGCTCGTCCGTCGAAGTCGACGATGACCAAGGTATCAATCAGTTCGGCGTCAGGGGTTTGTGGGTCCTGAGATGGCTGATGAGGCCAATCCGTGCTCAGCAGACTCTTCCACACTCTGGACACATGAAGGCGGTATCGGCAGACTGTGAACCGGCAGCTCTCTCCTTCCTCCTCTTGCGCTTCTGCTGGTCGTGTGTCATGCGTTGATTCTCTGCCCTGTCGGCTCCTAGGCTGATGACGCAACGCCAGGCCGAACGTTTAGCAGCGCGACTCTCCTAATACATATATATATATATATACACACACACACACACACACACACACACACACACACACATATATATATACACACACATATATATATACACATACACACACACACACACATATATATATATATATATATATATAATAGTGCATATTATGAAAGCATAATAGTTGAAATAACAGAAACACATTTCTAAAGCTAACCTATTTTTCTGTCATGTAACCATGACGTGGTAAAAAAATGGCTGTATTGGAAAACAATGCGTTTTATACATATTTTTTCAACTAATCTATATTTATGCTTATTCACTGATGTTTTGGAAATGAAATAGCTGAGTGTTCTTTGCTACTGTAATCATGTAATACAATCTGTTAAAAGATATTTTTGAAGGCTTACAATGCAGGAATGCATAGTCGTTACAAAAGCATTTAAACAACAACGGCCTGTTATAACCATATTAAGCAGAATTTTGAATTTAAATCTTACAAAAACATTTAAACAACGGCCATTTATAAGCATTTAAACAGAATATGAATTACTTCCCCTTGATTAGAAAACCTGTAAACAAGTAAAAATAGATTACTTCCCCTGAACATAGCTAATTAATTAAGTTTTGAGCGTTTGGATTTAAAATCCAAACAAACAAAAAAAGCACAATTTTATATAAAAATATTTAAACAACAATGGCCAGTTATCAGTTATAACCATATTAAACAGAATTTTGAATTATGTCCCCTTGATCAAAAAACCTATAGACAAGCATTAAAAAAAAAAAAAAAGAAAAAAAAAGAGAATTATTTCCCCTGAACATGTAATGGAATTAATTAATCTTTGAGCATTTGGATTTAAAATCTAAACAAAATAGCCACTTTATAATTTACAGCCTAGAGAGAGGATTTGTTTTTCCACTGATGATGGGTTATATACCCGAAAGGACCTTTGCAATAAATACCATCCACAGTTGAAAAAAAAAAAATCAGTTAAATAAATAAATATAAAACAAAATAAAATAAAAAAATTATTGAATTATTAATCATTCATTTATTTACTCTTAATATATATATATATATATATATATATATATATATATATATATATATATATATATATTATTGAATTATTTATTTATCTTCTCATAATGACTGTACATTCCTGCACTGTAAGCCTTCAAAAATACCTTCTATTATTTAACAATGCCTCAAGCAAACCACGCCATACTTAATACTTAATACAATCTATTAAGTTGCTTTAGTGAACAGTTGTTCATAGTCATTACTGCTAATATGCTTAAGTTTTAGGCTTTTTGCATATCTTTCAACCACTTCCTCATACTAATTTGTAGTTATGGTTTACACCAGCCAATCATATTCTTGTGTCGAGGAACTTGAACGTCTTCATATTCATTACACCATCTAACTAACCATTCAATTTTGTCTGAAATTTTATTTTATATTTTAAACTTTATCATATATCTATATATATAAAGTAGTAGTGTTCGTGTGTGCGTCTGAATGGACCCACACTGGACTGATCATGACTAAACCTGACATGATGATGCCCCCCTGTATACTGGACCGATCATGACTAAACCTGGCATGATGATGCCCCCCTGTATACTGGACCGATCATGACTAAACCTGGCATGATGATGCCCCCCTGTATACTGGACCGATCATGACTAAACATGGCATGATGATGCCCCCCCACCTCCACCCCCGTCACATCTAAGGATAGTACATATTATTTTTCAAGGTAAAGGTCAAGGTCATAGCCTATGTATATATATATATATATATATATATATATATATATATATATACACACTCCTACAACCTACTGGACTGATCATGACCAAACCTGACATGATAATGGTCTCCGACCTAGGGATGGTGCACACTATTTTTCAAGGTCAAGGTTAAGACTTTGCTAGTATATATATATTAATGGGGAGGAATAATTATTTAAACATTTGCAAAACATAATAATGTTCTATAGTTTATAGGAAAGGCAAACTCCTGTTGATTTTTCTCTCGCTAAAACTCAGAATCTATCAAAGAAACACCTATAAACCTTACATCATTAGAGTCAGTGTAACCTCCAATCAGGTAAAATAAAAAATGCTGTAATATTCGTACGCTCGTCACCAGGGCTACAGATTAGTACACAGAAGGAAGGAAGGGTCAGAAAAATAAATTATTTTCTTTCATTCTTACTGTTAATTATTTTAAAAAACTAAACTTGGCCAAACAGATGATGATCTTTTCTTTCTTGCTTTTTTATTTTTATTTTTTTGTTTTTTTATATTGAACCAGTTGCCACAAATAAAGAAGGTTGTCGAGGTTGGGCTAAAAATTAACATGGCTAAAGATGTGTAGAGAAAGAGAAGTTTTAAAAGATGTTACACTTTCTTTTTTTTTTTTTTTTAACTCTTCCATTTTGTTATCCATGTTCCCTAGCAACGCCGGGTATCCCTACTACTTCGGGTGTTTACAGTTACTCTTAAAATCTCTGTTGATGGCATTTATTAATTTTATATCCAAATGCATCCAAAAATAAATACGTTCACATTGGATGCATCAGTAGATGCATAAATAGTGTCTTGATTTCTATCAATGCCTCCATTCGGTCTCAAGAAACAAAGGATACCCCCTGTAAGAGTAGCTGTGAGAGTAATTGTGCGACAAGGGTTGCACAATCTCTAACCACATCTCCTGAAACGTCACTGCTTGAGTCCAGTGGCAAAGAGAGTTCAGGACGACTGGAAGCAGTGCTGGACTAAGCGGAGAGCACATTCTGGAATTCCTAAATTGGTCACCCATTTTAATACTGACCAGGCTCAACTTTGCTTAACTTCGATGATCTAATGTGAACTAATGCTTACCAAAATCTGTTGGCACGATAATTCTTTGTAGTAAATTCAATCTGCCTTCTTTTGTTTGGTCTATGATTTAACATCGAACACTTTTCCGTAGAAAATGCTGTAGTTTTTGTGCCTTCATTCAAAAATATTGAAGTGTACATATTAGTGATGGGATGATTCTAATATTTTTCCCAATTCCGATACAATTACAGATTCCGTACTAAATTCCCGATTCCGATGCAATTACCGATTCCGATTCTTTATAAATCTCTAAATATTTTAACTATGAAATTGTTATTTTGTCTCGATTACTGTAAAAACACATGTTATATGTACCTATATCTTCTCAAACGTAAAAACACACTTCTGAGGGGCTGGTCTAGGGATTTTAATCTTACTGGAAGTTTAAATCAATAAATATTTATTATTTTATTATTACTACAAGCAGTGCAAAATGTTTCTTAAACCAACATCAAATAAAAAAGATAAGTTAAGGAATCGATTTTGGCATCGGTAAAATAGGCTAAAATTTTTCCAATTCCGATACCCCAAAAAGCTCCAATTTTTCCGATTCTTGATTCCGATTAATCGTTCCAACACTAGTGTGTGTATATATATATGTGTGTGTGTGTGTGTATATATATATATATATATATATATATAAAATATGCATCAGGTGCACTTAAAAGCCAAATTACAACGCAATATTATGAAAATAAACAAATATTTTATTTGTTTGAAATTTATAATTTAAAAATATATTTCAGAGTCAAACTCCATCCTCAGTATTTTTCTTCTTTCTTGCCATGTTGTAAAGTTGGAGAAAGAAAGTCAGTAATCCACGCGTTGTCTTTCAGCTGTTGTATTTTGAAATGCTGGGAACGGTGTGTTGGCTATGCGAGATTAATGTCAAGGGTGTGAGTTCCGTTATGGAAACGTTGATTTTATTTGAATAAAATAAAATATGCATCAGGTGCGCTTGAAAGCCAAATTACGACGCAATATTATGAAAACAAACAAATATTTCCCTTGTTTGAGATTTATAATTTAAAAATATTTAAAATTATATACATATATATAGTTTAGCTTGTCAGTTTTACAATAAATTAACCTTTTTGACTTACTTAATACCAAGCCACAATACCTATTATAAATGATTTATTCAATATAGTCACTTTGAATACATTGATTTTTTTTTTTTTTTTTTTGATTTTGTGAACATATTTTCTTTGCTTGACATTAATCAAGGCAAATTGTCAGCAGGAAATAATAACAAATAAAACACGTGTGAGTATGTGAAATACGAAATACATTATATAACATATTTGATAGTTGATTAAATTTAACGTTAACGCTTTTCATTGATGAGAGTGCACTAAAAACATTTTTAAAGAATTATTAGCATAACTCGCGCTATCCTTCACGACTGAGACAATCTTTATTTTTGTTCCTTTTCTCCATGTTAAAAAAACGACCCTGGTGTCTACATCTGTCCTGTGGGGAGGTATTGTAAATAGAAGCTTCCGCTTCATTTATTTTTATTTTTTTATTTTTTTTTCACATTTCAGGAGCAATGTTTCTGACAAACAGGGAATACTTAGCCAGACGATTTTTCCCCAGAATGAAACACAAACATTTCTGTGTAGCTTACTTGCCAGAAGTATATTTTCATAAAACTATGTGTGCATATGATGTATTTAGTTGATGAAAATCCGACAGAATGGAGAGGTGAACAGTTTGCAAATTAAAGACAAACGAGAAAAAAAAAATGTCAACATAAGTGCATGCATGAATAAGATATATGCTTTGGGGAACATGTGAAGTATTTCTGGATACATTTATGGATGGTGGGATCAAGGTAAAAAACATGCACTAGTGGGGAGGTGTTATGTAGGTAGCAAAAGAGTAGCGAGAGATTCTCTGTTACAGGTAGTTGCAGGATTGTTTCTATAAATGGAGGAGTGAGACAAATAGTAGGAAAGCCGAGAATGTTATATAGAATATTAAACAGACATCTAGCTGCTCAACTCCCTAAATAGTATCCCTGCAATTATGTCTAAGACAGTAGCATCCTACATCAAAGTGGCACTGTGCCTTGTTTGGGGGTGAAAACATAATAAAATATATATACGTATATATGGCAATTATTTGGTGACCTTGAGGTAAAGGCTTAGTAAATGGAGCCAAAGGTTGCTTCATGGCTGGGTTCGAATTTGCTGACCGGCAGGAATTGTCACCTCCTACACTGATGATTGCATAAGCATAAAACGCTAGTGTCTGCAGGTATTAAAATAATTATTTATTATTTAAGTATAATTATCAAACCCTTTAAGAATACATAAGGATGGACATTATCTAAGAGGCAGTCAACTAGCATTTTCAGGAATTTTGCCGGTTAGAACACACAGGATTGTCTAATATTGTGCCCGAATTGTGTGTTTATTAATCGTTAATGCCCTTCATTCCTGTGGCAATTGTTAGGTGGTCCAGAAGTAAAGAAAGGCTTAGCAAATGAAGCCAAAGGTGGCTCTGTGGCTGGGTTTGAATCTCTTGACTGGCAGAAATTGTCATCTCCTACACTGATGATTGCATATGCATGAAACACTAGTGTCTGTAGGTAATAAAAGAATTATTTAATTATTTAACTATATATATATATATATATATATATATATATATATATAAAGAGAAAAGAAATTAAAACTGTAAGTTGAAATTTACAATCAAATTTATTGTTCAACTGAATACCCCAAAAAACAATTTACAATGTCCTTATTCCGCAGAGTTTCAAAGAATGCTATTCTTGTTATTCTTCTCATCAGAGGACAGAAAGAGAGCAGCAAATTATATTTGTAGCAATGCTAGAATTTGCTAGTTATGGCATTAAATGAAACCGCAATTTATTATAGTAATAAATTGCAAAGATGTACATGTCCTTTAAAAACGAGTGAAAAAAACGTAGGAAATGCAAAAATTAATAAAAACAAACCGGGCATAAAATTGCAGCTTGCATGAAGATTCTTTCAAAGGTAATCCGAAAGGTGGTAATAATTCTTTAGAAAGAGTCAAATCCAAATTTAAATCCAGTTGAATATAATTAGTCCGGTTGGAAAGTTTTTAACGCAGCTGAAATTATGGAATTTTGGTTTTGTGGATAGTGCAATAGTCCAAAGATAGGTTGATCGCCAGTTAGGTGAATTCGAGAAATTAGATGGACAGAAAAACCAACATGTCAACTCCCATCGTTAGCTTAATTATTTATTGAATATATATATATATATATATATATATATATATATATATATAAAGTAAAAAAATTAATAATTGTGAATTATCAATAAGTTTCAAGGAAAAACAAACAAAATGATCTTGAGTGTACGATCGTTTCGGAAACGATGTTCATTTTAATTAAAATTGATAATAATTATTGACAAAAATTGACAACGGTTTTGTCTTGGAACATAATCTCCTCATCAGCAAAAATGGGGATGCGGAATTAAGACACCAAAATAAAACTGGCTTTTTTGTCGTAAGTAAGACGGATGTTTCTTGTTGAGTTCCATAAGAAAATTTGTTTTAAGTTCAGTCAGTATATCTTTGGGCACGCTGCTGTATCTTGTCTCTGAATAATACCCTCAAGATGAGTTCGTTTGTTTTTCCTTTTGAAACTGATTGATAATTCACAATTATGGATTTTTGTTTTACTCAATATTAATATAGCTCTAGGATATCTATACCTATTGAGCTTATTATATATCTACAGTACTATCGGCAAAAGTATTAATTAATACATTTATTAATACATTAAAATAGACTTTGCTCTTTAGACTCCAGCTCTAATTCCCTATATATATATATATATATATATATATATATATATTCAATAAAGGAGCTCACTGGTTATCCTTAGCAATAATACATAGCTCATTTTAGCTATTTGACTTGCTGTTTCACCATACCAGGACTCTTCAGTGTGGCTAGACACAAGGTGAGCATTTCATGTTGAGAGTCAAGTTTTCACCCCTATGTTATTATTCTTGTTATAAAATAAGGAAAATTATAATGCTATATGTGTTCTACATTTGCATTATCGACTGCCTAGAGTGCTCAATTCTTTTATGAAGACTTTTGCTAAGTGGCAACTGTCTGGTTACTTACTAGAGAGCTAAATCCACAAGCAAGGAGCAAAACCTACAAATGTTTGATGATTTGTAAACTGTTCAGCTGTTTTCTATTCAATTCATCTATTATAGATTTGACTTTTATACTTGCAAAACTCTTTTTTGTTTTTATGGTTGATTCAGTACCGATTTGAGCTTTATTCAATTTCATTTGACTATGCAATATTTATTTATAAACAGATTTTTTTTATTATATTCTGAAAAAAAAAAAAAAAACCTTATGAAAATTATATTATTTTTTATGGATATTTTCATTCTTCTATGTACATAGATCTATTTTTTTATTAACGTTTAGTCGTTTTCACTTATAGAAAATGGGCTTCCAAAAATGTAAATAATTTATATTGTAAAACAGGAGGGCAATATTTTTTTTTTTTTTTTTTAAGATTTCTTTTTCTTTTTTTCTTTTTTTTTTTTTTTTGCAAAATATTTTTTTTTTTGTAATTTAACTTTTTGTGGCATCAATTTATAATTTTCTTTTCAAAATATAAAAACTAAAATGAAACTTGTTATAAAATGATAAAAAATCAGTTTGACAAATTAATTAAAATTAAAGCAAATGATTATATTATATACATTTATATGTGTATAACACACACACACACACAGAGTAGAACCCCGGGATATGTCATTAAAAATTAGTAACAAAATACAGTACAGTATATAATACAGATATATATAATCAAATAACATAAATAACACTAGGATGGGGCAAATACCATAACCAGGAGCCGGATAAACATGGTATTCCATGTCATAACCTGGAAAAAAAAACATATCCTAGGGCCACTGTATCCCGGGTTCCTACTGCATTTATATATATATAAGTTATAAAAATATATGTGAAAAATATGTTTAATTATATTTCACCCTTTATTCATACCATTCCATTTATTTATGAAGCACAATGCATGTTAAATATAACAGAACATATACAAATAAATTTATATTCCAAATTCCAAGATGTTGTTAATCTTATTGTTTATTTCTTTCAGCATGTTATGAATTGAACATTTAAACATGCTGAAAGAAATAAACAGTAAGATGAACAACATCTTGGGGAACTTGGAATATAGACTTTTTTGTTATATATATATATATAAGAATTTAAAACTGCAAATTAAAGTTTACAATAAAATTTGTTATTCGACAGAATACTCCAAAAACAATTTGCAAAGTCCTTATTCCATGGAGTTTCAAAGAATGCTACTCTTGAAGACAGCAATAAATTAGCAAATTATAATTGTAGCAAAGCTAGAATTTGTTGGTTGATGCATTAGATGAAACAACAATTTATGATATTTAGTTAAATTGCCAATATATATATATATATATATATATATATATATATATATATATATATATATATATATATAAATTGCAATATATATATATATATATATATAAATTGCAATATATATATATATATATATATAAATTGCAATATATATATATATATATATATATATAAATTGCAATATATATATATATATATATATAAATTGCAATATATATATATATATATAAATTGCAATATATATATATATATATAAATTGCAATATATATATATAAATTGCAATATATATATATATATATATAAATTGCAATATATATATATATATATATAAATTGCAATATATATATATATATATAAATTGCAATATATATATATATATATATATAAATTGCAATATATATATATATATATATAAATTGCAATATATATATATATATATAAATTGCAATATATATATATATATATATAAATTGCAATATATATATATATATATATAAATTGCAATATATATATATATATATATATATAAATTGCAATATATATATATATATATATATATATAAATTGCAATATATATATATATATATATATATATAAATTGCAATATATATATATATATATATATATATATATATATATATATATAAATTGCAATATATATATATATATATATATATATATATAAATTGCAATATATATATATATATATATATATATATATATATAAATTGCAATATATATATATATATATATATATATATAAATTGCAATATATATATATATATATATATATATATATATATATATAAATTGCAATATATATATATATATATATATATATATATATATATAAATTGCAATATATATATATATATATATATATATATATATATATAAATTGCAATATATATATATATATAAATTGCAATATATATAGATTGGTTGGTTGTTTTTGTTTTACGGCATATCAACCTTTTCATGTTATTTAATGAGATTTTGAAGAAAAATTTCAGGTTATTTAATGAGATTTTGAAGAAAAATTTTTTAATAGAATATATTTGTTGTTTTCAAGTCGGATTCTATTTAACCCATAGTTGGGACCCTAACAAGTACTACCACTCCACGTCAAAGTGGACCTGGGAGAAATGGCAATTAAAGGCTGGCTCCACACTCCCCAAAGCCCGCAAGCTGGGGCCTCACCACTGGATATAGTTTAAGGTCCAATATATAGAATAAATGACAAAAAGTATCTGTTTTGTAGCGCAAAATCAATCATTTAATTATTATATCAATTAGTGAATCTATTATGCCCTTAACTCATCAGAAGAAATCGCAACAATCAATCCACCAAAAGGAATTAAAATGTGATACGACATGGTGAGAATCCGAAATTTGGAAGAGAAGCTGCAGCTACCTTTATATTTTACCATTAAGCCATCTTGGATTTTAATATATATACATATATATATGTTTAGTTATTAAAAGGAGGTAATATATCTAAGCAAATAAACATCAGTAGCAGCTTATTTAAAGCATTTGTCATGTAAAAAAAAGGGAAATAACGTTTGCTACATTTTAGCAATCAACTACTATATATAATACTTAATCATTTATATTAAACTTTATATATCGCTAGACTAATCAAGATAATGTTTCGGTCATTAGTTATAAATAACCAAAGACCTCCACAAGCAATAAGTCTTGTCTTTTTAAAAGTTCATGTCTGTAACCTGTATCTGAAACCAGATACAACAGACTGTGAACAACGCCGTACAATCAGCGTAATGAGTCGTATAACTAAGGTTCTTCTGCGTGTGTTCATGAATGGAATAAAGAACAAGATTCTGTCAGAAGTATCTGAAAGACGATGTGGTTTCATTACCAATAAGGGTACACGATATGTAATTTTTGTCTTGAAAACCCCCATAGAAAGATCCATAGAGGTACAGAAAAATCTGGGCATAATTACAAAATCCGAAAGTTGGGAGAGAAGTTGCATTTTGCTTTTCTTCTTTTTTTTTTTTTTTTTTTTTTTTTTTTTTTTTTTTTTTTTTAATTATGCCATCTTCATTTCTGGATTTTGTAATCATGTCTATATGCTTTTATTTTCTTTTCAAATTGATAAGTGCTTTTTCTTCCGATGAGTTAAGGGTGAAATAAATTCATTGATTGATATAATAATTAAACGAATGATTTTTTTTTTTTTTTGCTAGGGAAAAAATGCTGTCAAGAATTGTGCATGTCAACTTATTTAAAGGAATAAATCGTAAGATGGTCAACATCTTGATATTTGGAATATAGACTTTTATCATTTATTTGTTATATGCTCTGTAATTACATTGAGCTTCATAAATTGGAGGATTGGTATAAATAAAAGGTGAAATATTATTGAAGAAACATATTTTCATATATATATATATAAATATATATATATATATATATATATATATATATATATATATATATATATATATGTATATATATATATATATTTATATTTACCAGTGGTGAAAAAAACCGGACTAGAGTGCTCAATGTGTAGTCAGAGCAGTATATAGGAAATTTATTTTTTCCTCTCTTTGAGGATTTTCCTCTAGCTGAAACAATTTGTAAACTCATTCTGGACTCACAGTAATAAATTTCCTATATATATATGATGAGAAATATGGAAATAGTATTCCGACAAAATAGAGAAATAAAAAGGAACAAACCGTATTATGTGTTCATCAACATTTCATCTTTATTTCATCCAGAGGAAGTCTCGAAATAAAGACGAAACGTTGATGAACACGTAATACGGTTTGTTCCTTTTTATTATATATATATATATATATATATATATATATATATATATATATAAAATAAATAGTGCAAAAAAATGCAAAACAAGTATTTACAAATAAAACGTACTCAATGCAGAAATAGGGCAAATGAAAAAAAACAAAAAAACAAAAATCATAATTCAGTGAAACAAGCTTTACAAGTTGCAATTTTAGAATATTGCCTGCAAAAAATTGTCAGGTGATTATTCAGTTTGCACATGAAACTATGAGTTGCTCTCAGCTAGGGATCTTTATCCTGGGCCCCCCCAGATCAATAGAGATTAGACCATTCCTGTAATGATCTGGTCCCTGCAGATTTTGCAGTGGGAGTTCAGTTCTGTGCAGTTCTAGAAGGTCCATCCTCCCAGGCTTTACTTTCTTTCTTTGAGAAGGAGGTTAGTTTATTGCTAATCACCCAAAGCGCCCTCACCGGGGAATGCCGACAGGACTGCCAAGGTACTTTTTGCAGATCAGAGTGCCCCCATCCTGACTTCTTGATCCCACTTTCTGACCCCGATGTCTACATTCTTGCAGTGGGAGAGCACGACCCCCCCCCCTATATAGACACATGACGGTTCTTATCCATGAGATTCTTTATTTGGCCAATCAACTCCAGTGATCTGACTTCCTTACTCCTCCCACACCTCATCATCCCTCACAAACTCCTTGCCTTCCTTGAATCTCTTATACCATTCAAAAACTGATGCTCAATTCATGCAAGATGGTCCAAAAGCCTTCCATATGTTTCTGTGGCAGTTTACCAAGTTTAAAACAGAATTTTATTCAGATACTTCTGACACACACACACACGCCATCTACAAAACTTTCTCACAGGATGACTTGTATGTGAAAAAATATACAGAATATATTAAAGTTCTAAATTTGTAACATTTATCTAATGCTCCAACTTGGACAATCTTGCTTGGTTGGTTGGACATTTTAGATGGTGGGAGGAGGTTAATAGAGGGAGTAGTCGCTACAACATAAAAGAAGGAAGGAGAGTAAGAAGAAAAGAAAGAATAGAGTAGCATATATGTTTGACGAAATGAAAGGTGAATGAGACGAGAAGTGGTGAGAAAAGGGGAACAGAGCAGCAACATATTAGAATAAAAGTCATAAACTGGCGTCAATAAATGCTGCAATGAAGAAAAAGGGGGGAGTAAAAAGGGGAGGAAGAGAAGAATAAAGGCACAACGGACACACGATGACCTAACGAGTCACTAGTTGTCGAGTTTAATCTATGTTGCACTTTATGTGAACCATTTTTTTATGTCTTGAATTTGTAGAATCTGAATAGCAGAGCTTCCGCTTTTTTTTTTTTTTTTTTTTTCTTCTTTTGTTTCTACTTTAAATAAAATATAAATCAGTTTTAGAACTACAGGGTGTCTTTAAAAAATGTAAAAATGTACTCACACTTCAAATAACGATAAAACCTTTCCTAGTTAAATGGACTAACATTGAACATAGCAATATATATATATATATATATATATATATATATATATATACAGGGTGTTCCAAAAGTCTTGGGCACATTCCAAGTCCGCATAACTGCTTAATTGTGAATGGTAGTAAGATGAAAGTGGTGCCATTTTAAAGCTAAATGCATTAAGTTTTTTGTAAGGCTATACCAAAATATACCAGATATACCAGGTGTGTTTTTTAGTTCTAGAGATATTCAATGTCAAAATGTGCCCAAGACTTTTGGAACACCCTATATATATATATATAGACTTGTTTGTAATATACTGAGTTTTACTAGGTTCATATAATTCAGTAAATTTTCATATACCAATAAGTTTTAAGCCAAAGAGAGATGACTTAAAAGTAAGCTACAAAATTATCATATTTCATAATTGAGCATTAATATACTGTATTAACAAGACCAAGACTTCAAAAAAGGAATTGATAGCAACAGGAAGTGTATTTCATTGTAAGTTACAATTTTTCAATACCATAATATTCAATTTCAAGCATTATGGCGTTTGAAAATTTTCACATAACCACTATTTCCTCAGACTTCTTGAATAAAAAACACTTTGACAATAGAACATTATTTAAAGAAAATTCTCTTAACGGAAATAAAGCATGCAAAAAAATTTACCCTGGAGGCATCCTCCGTCAAAAGTCCATTCAAATATTGATATTAAAAAAAAGCCCATTCAAATATTAATATTTGAATGGACTTTTGATGGAGGATGCCTCCAGGGTAAATGTTTTCGCACGCTTCATTTCCGTTAAGGGAATTTGAAATTGTCCAACTGGTATTGAAACAATTGTAACTTACAATGAAATACTCTTTCTGTTGCTATCAATTTCCTGACTTTTTTGTACAGGCATTTAAAATTGTCGTAGACTATAGAAAATTCAGTATGTTATTGCTATACATCTTATGAGATGACTGACCAATTTTTATGATTCCATGTTCAAATGAACAACTACAGCAGGAATTGGAATACACCCTACCAAAGCCCGATTGTCACACCTGGTGAATTTCATAATGCAATCTGGACGTGATGATGCTTTAGAAAAACGATATGCAATAAAATTCTGTTTTAAACTTGGTAAACTGCCACAGAAACATATGGAATGCTTTTGGACCATCTTGCATGAATTGAGCATCAGTTTTTGAATGGTATAAGAGATTCAAGGAAGGCAAGGAGTTTGTGAGGGATGATGAGGTGTGGGAGGAGTAAGGAAGTCAGATCACTGGAGTTGATTGGCCAAATAAAGAATCTCATGGATAAGAACCGTCATGTGTCTATATAGACAATAAGTGCACAGTTTGATGTCAGTGTGGGAACTATGCACAATTATTTGCAAGGAACTGAAGATGCGAAAGATTTGTACAAAGTTTGTCCGAAGGGTAAAGTCCACAGCTCCATCCTTGTCATAGACTATTTGACCAAGATGGGCATCAAGACAGTTCCACACCCTCTCTATAGTCCAGACCTTGCTCCCTGTGACTTTTGGTTATTCCCTAAGCTCAAGGAAAACCTTAGAGGCTGTTGTTATGAGAAAATTGAGGAGATGAAAGAGGCTGTGACAAGGGTCATTGACACGCTCACAAAAGAGAACCTCCATTGGGCCTTCTAGAAGTTGTTGAAATGGTACAAGTGCAGTGCAGCCGGAGGAGATTACTTCGAAGGGGACTAGAGTTTCATGTGTGTACTATAAATAAAAGTGCCCATACGAAAAAAAGTCTGGAAACTTATTGAAGGCATCTCGTATATATTCAATAGCATTGTACAGAAGACATGTAATTGAAGAATCATGTTCGCAAATGGTCAAATTGATGAGACCATTATTGTCCGGACAGTTAAAGTGGGAGTACATTTTTTTTTTTTAAAACACTTTGTATTTAATCTTGATTGATCATGTTTTGATTTGACCAATTTTTTCTGCCTTCTTTTTCAAGTCAAATCAGCTAAAAAGGTAATGAAAATACCCCGAAAAAAAAAAAAAAAAAGACGTTAATAGCTGCTCGTGTTAGTCTTCTTTTTTTTTTTTTTTTACATAGGCATAACCACTTATTAAGGCCCAGAGACAACTCGAGGATAATGGTTAAGAGTGTAAAGTAGTCAATTGGACAATATAGTAATCGTTAATAATGGAAATTCGGTAATTATATAGTCTGTTCATGCCTCATCAAAAATTTATAGACAGAATTATAAAGAGATTAAATTTATATTGTACTTTAAAATTTTTTGTCATTTAGTAGTTCATTGGTAGCTGAGAGAAATAGTCTGAACTCGTTTCTGTGTTCTTTATTTGATTTCAAGTTTTAAAAATTTTAATATTTATCCAATATTGTCGCATCTAGTTTTAATAATTTCTAAACTGGTATACTTCCCTCCTCCTCCTCCTCCTCCTCCTCCTCCTTTTGAATTGTAGCATTTACTTTGTACTAACAGGTTGCCTGGCATTTCCCTGTCCTAAAATACGCATAAATATTATGTTTTAATTAATGCAGAAATCTTACTTATTATAAACGGAAATAGCGTAGGGACCAAGAAAATGACTTAATACAATTTTCCTTTTTAAATCGGATCCGTTTCTTTTCTTTTACTCTTTTTCATCCCAAGGTATATTGCTGTTTGGAATGTAAGGGGCTACTATTTGGGATCATGTTTAACAGGGAACTGTGGGGAGTTAAGCAACAAGATGGTTGTTCACATTACATTTAAACTTCTGCAGATTACTGCAGTCAGGAAATTGGGGGGGAGGATTCCAAAGTCTAGCAGTCCAAGAGAAGAAGCTATCAAAATAGAAGGCTTTTCAGCTTCCAGAGACCTTAACAGTTAAGGGGCGAGATTTTGCTGCTTGTCAGGTTAGGTTAGTGTATGTTGAGGGAGGCACAAGTGCTATGAGTTCATCAGAGCACATTCCATTCAAGTACTTGTAGAACAGGCACAGACATGGTGATGATGGTACAGAAGTTGGGGTTTGACCGATTTTATGAGACCTATTAGATTTGAGACCCTTCTTTTTTTTTTTTTTTTTTTTTTTGCACTCTTTGTAAGATTGAGAGACTAGTGGAAACATAACTTTATGCATGAGTGAATTGTAGCTTTGTAAAGATATAAGATGCTGGGGTGAGTAAGATTTTTTTTTTTTTTTTTTTTACAAAGGAATCCCCACTTATCAAGACCCAAAGGCCACTCGAGGATAAGGGTTAATGAGTGTTATTTAGTTTATCGTTTTTATTAGATGCATCAATATTATTGTGATGGTTTCATTATTTTCATAAAATTTATATAAAATAAATAACAACTATGGACTGTTTGCTGTTTGAGTTCACACACTGTTTAAGTCTGTTAAAAATATATATATATATATATATATATATATATATATATATATATATATATATATTAGTGATGAAACCATTCCAATATTTTTCCCCGATTCCGTGCTAAATTCCCAATTCCAATTCTTTATAAATCTCTAATTATTTAACTATAGAATTGTTATTTTCCCCGATTATCGTAAAAACACATGTTAAATGTGCAGATATTTTCCTAAACGTCAAAATGCACTTGTGGAGGATGATCTATCGATTTTAGCTTTACCTGTATTTTATAATCAATGATTATTTACTAATTAATCAATATTGCCAGCAATGGAAAATTTTATTTGAAACAAAATCAGATAAAAATGACAATTAAAAGAATCGATTCGGCATCGGAAAATAGGCACCAATATTTCCGATTCTGATACCCCCAAATGTTCAGATTTTTTTGATTCCTGATTCCGATTAATCATCCCAGCACTAATATATATATATATATATATATATATATATATATATATATATATATATATACCCATATCATAACAAGCAAAACTAATTTCCTTAACAATTTTGCTCCTCTTTTGTATTTCCTCATGAAAATTAAAATCAAGATATAATGAGACTAAACCTTATGTCTAGAATCTGCATTCCCATTTTGATCAAAATTCTTGTCACAAGTTTGATTCTAGAAAATATCTAAAACTTAAGAGGCCTTAAGAAAGAATTGAACCCATACAACCTTGCTGTATTCGTGTTAAATGAATATAGAATAAATTTAATGTAAATCTGAAATATTGGAATTTTCAAATACAAAGTTGTACCCAAATTATTTTCCCTAAAAATGCTTTAAAATATTCCAAAGAAACTTAAATTTGAGAAAATTTTTTTTTTTTTTTGGTTGAACTGTTTACATAAGTGTCTTCTGTAAACGTTTGACAAGTGAAAAAGCAAAAAGCCATAGATATCTGAATTTTCACAAAGGGCTTACATTCTTTTTACTTCCTTTGTGTAAAATAAATTAAACTAAATGTAGCCTACATTACAAACCCTTACACTTAGCAGCTGTGTTTCAAAATTAATAATGATCAATTAATTTGTTTAGGAGTGAATGTTGTGCATACAAATATAATATATACACATACCTATCTTTATATATAATTACTATTTCATATATATATATATATTTTAAGCCCCCCCTCCCCTCCTTGGGTAGAGCACTGTTGTGAGGGTACCTCATCCACTGCTTGATTAGCATAAACGCATAGCTCGCTGTTTATTTGCTTATAAATAAACAAATAGCTCGAGCAGTGTGAAAGTGATGGGCGAGTGCCTGTTTAAATGGACCTTTGATGAGGTCGTTTGTGGGCACTAATCCTATGGGCTGAAGGTTAGAACTGCCAACTATCAAGTAGATGTTTGTAGATTCAATCCTTGGCTAGGGATAGGTGCTAGTCTAGCCACACTAATGAGCTGTGATACAGCGAAATGATACTGTATGTGGGTGACATATATAATATATACACACATACAATATTAGGTAATATAATATTTTATGTATATATTTTCAATATTTAGCCTTAATAGTTCCTACGGGACAGAAAAATGGATGTCTCTGTGTAGCTTATTTACCATAGATATATTTTCATACTACTGCTTACATATACACACACAAACATACATTTACATACATACATACATACATATATATATATATATATATATATATATATATATATATAGGGAAAAATATAAAAAAATAAAATAAAAACATTTAAATAAAACAGTATAGAAAAATAATAATAATCACTTTATATTTATCACTTTATTTATATATGTATGTCTCTCTCTCTCTCTCTCACACACACATATAATATATATATGTGTGTGTGTGTGTGTGTGTGTGTGTGTGTGTTTATTTATTCAAATTTCATTTAAAAAGAATTACTTTTCAAAATAAAAATTTATTGTTTGAACCAAAGAATACAATGTTTAAATGAATTTCCTTAATCCATGGATTTTCAATGTAATTACATCGTCTCAAAAGAAAAAATTCTAGCAAAATATTAATATTGATATTATTTGCTCTATCTAGTATGTTGAGCAGTTTTATTTGGCTGGGATTGTCTTTTATAAAAATACTACTTTTCAATATTTTGTAGGACTTGAAACCACTAGATTCACTAACCTTTAATACAATTCATTTCAATACCTTAAAGTGTATATATATATATATATATATATATATATATATATATATATATATATATATGAGCAAATAGTTAATAAAACATGTTAAAAAACACTTTAAAAAAGAGTTAAAAACATATTTAATCTGAAAAGGAAACACTTAATAAGTGGATAGTCCTTAATCCGCTGAGTTTCGAAGAAATACTTTCCTTCTCAACAGAGGGTAGGAAATTATTTGATGAAACTGCAAGTAAGTCAAAGATCTTACTTGATAACAAAAAGTGAAGCAGAGGGAATAGGGTGAAGAAAAAGGTGATTTCACGTGAATGGATAGTCAGGTGAAAGATAAAGTATCCAATGACGGTACCTTCCACCAGACTATCCATTCACGTGAAATCACCTTTTTCTTCACCCTATTCCCTCTGCTTCACTTTTTGTTATCAAGTAAGATCTTTGACTTACTTGCAGTTTCATCAAATACTTTTGTATGCAAAATCCGATCCAGCATTTTGCTAATTTCCTACCCTCTGATGAGAAGGAAAGTATTTCTTCGAAACTCTGCGGATTAAGGACTATCCACTTATTAAGTGTGTCCTTTTCAGATTAAATATGTTTTTAACTATTTTTCAAAGTGTTTTTAACATGTTTTATTAACTATTTGCTCTTATTATAAGCTCTATCTCCTACTTGGTTTTATCGAGCTTTTACATCTGGTTGAGATTACTTTATAAATATTAATTCTTTAATACAGGGTGTCCATAAAATCCGTGTGCACTTTAAAAAATTTATAACTTTATTTGTATTTGCAATAGAAATAATCTGTAAAATGGATTTGAAAGAAGTAAATCTATTTTTTTAAGCTTTTATTGAAATTTTATTTAACTTTCCACATGCCCTCCATCATTAGCAATACAAAGGGAAATACGATTTTGCAGTTGACGAAAACCATTTGCCAAATGATTTATAGTAATGCCTGAAATTACATTAGTTATTCTAGCTTTCAAATCTTCCAATGAACTAGGTTTGGTTGCATACACAATTGTTTTCACATGTCCCCATACAAAAAGAAATCTAATGGAGTCAAATCTGGCGAACGTAGAGACCAATGAAATGGTCCACCCCTTCTGATCCATCTGTTAGGAAATTCCTGATTTAGAAACTGTCTAACACGCCAAGCAAAGTGACAAGGAGGTCCATCTTGTTGAAACACTGTATCATCTTTCAAGTTTAATTGTTCAAGTTGCGGAATAAAGTAATAAATTTATAAATTTTTTAAAGTGCACACGAACTTTATGGGCACCCTGTATTTATAATATACTTTAGTTTTACCATCTTGAATCATTTTGGTAAATTTAATTGTAATTTTTATTTTATATATATATATATATATAAAATTAACAAATAACGTAAAATCTTAGACAAGACACACTCTTGTTGCCTTTTAGGTGATCATCTCTCTGTCGGTATTCGTTTGTAAAAAAAGGGTTTCTCTACCTGGATATCAGGTGTTCATCATCAGAATTCTTAAAATATTCATTTCTTACCTTTCTCAAATAATTTTTTTCTTTACGACAGCCATTCAAGTTGCACAATACTAAAAAAAAAAAATCACCAAAGTGATTTTTGCAGCTGATATCAAAAAAAAAATTGTTGCTGTTTATTTTTTTTTTTTAGGTTTACCTTGAGAAAAGTTTCCTTAGCTGTAAGATTAACATAAAAACCATGCAACTCTCTCCCATGCTTTATCTCTGCCTAAATCAAAACGTAGATTCCATGAACAAAGCTTCTTTCTTAGAACTGCACGCCTCTGGAACTCTGTTCCATTTGCCTGCTTCCCAGCTGACTACAACTTGATTGTCTTCAAGTCCAACACAAACAAATTCTTGATGAACCGCCCACTTAAATAACCAAATTTAGCAACGATTACTACAATATTATCCCATTGACTAATGTACACTCTATAACCCCTATCCTCGAGTGGCCCCCAGGCCTTGATAAGTGGTGACTAATATGTAAAAAAAAAAAAAGAAAACTCTGCGAAACTGTGGGACTTGATCGATCAGATTGTGTATGTATGTTTGTTAACAAATAACATAAACTTTCATTACAAAAAATGTACAATATATGTACATAAAATTTAATTGCAAAAAAATGTATCATGTATGTATGTAAAATTTCATTGCAAAAAAATGTACAATATATGTACATAAATTTCATTGCAAAATAATGTACAATATATGTACATAAATTTCATTTAAAAAAATGTACAATATATGTACATAAATGTCATTTTAAAAAATGTACAATATATGTACATAAATTTCATTTTAAAAAAATGTACAATATATGTACATAAATTTCATTTAAAAAAAAATGTACAATATATGTACATAAATTTCATTTAAAAAAAAATGTACAATATATGTACATAAATTCCATTTTAAAAAAAATGTACAATATATGTACATAAATTTCATTTAAAAAAATGTACAATATATGTACATAAATTTCATTTAAAAAAATGTACAATATATGTACATAAATTTCATTTTAAAAAATGTACAATATATGTACATAAATTTAATTTACAAAATGTACAATATATGTACATAAATTTCATTACAAAAAAATGTACAATATATGTACATAAAATTTCATTTAAAAAATGTACAATATATGTACATAAAATTTAATTACAAAAAATGTACAATATATGTACATAAAATTTAATTGCAAAAAATTGTACAATATATGTACATAAAATTTCATTTAAAAAAATGTACAATATATGTACATAAAATTTAATTGC
This sequence comes from Euprymna scolopes, assembly GCF_053919585.1. Taxonomy (NCBI): domain Eukaryota; kingdom Metazoa; phylum Mollusca; class Cephalopoda; order Sepiida; family Sepiolidae; genus Euprymna; species Euprymna scolopes. The sequence continues at coordinate 160,307,203 of NC_136489.1, read as the reverse complement.
AAAAAAAATGTACAATATATGTACATAAAATTTAATTAAAAAAAAATGTACAATATATGTACATAAAATTTAATTGCAAAAAAAATGTACAATATATGTACATAAAATTTAATTGCAAAAAAAATGTACAATGTATGTATGTAGAGAAATAATGGATTTTAAATATGCTATGATTTAATTATAAATAACTGTCCTTATCCAGGTGTCTTTTTACTGTTTTTAATAATTCATGTGACTGAAATAGGATTTCTTCATCTGCAAAAAAAATAAGTATTATAAAAGAAAAAAAAATAAATAAAAATTTGATTATTTTCCCTTGTTGCAAAGTAAAAAGTTGAGTGCATGTTCAAAATAAGAATAAACATAAAAAATTTTTTTGTGTCTTCAGATGAGAATTGAACTCTAAATTACATCTTTACAATTTCACCACCATGCCTTTGTTATTAATGCACAGATTAAAAAGCATGCTATGAACATGTTAAGTTAAATAACATTTAATTAAAGAAAATAGCTTATCAAAAAGACCGGAACAGGAAAAGGGAGTTATTAACAGCGAAATAAAAAAATAATGACTCTAATTAGATTTTCAGATTTCTTTATGGTGTCATTGGTTACAGAAGGGGAACTTATGAGAGTAGGGGGATTAGCTGCTCCAACTATTAGCAATTAAAAAAAACAAAAAACTGTTTGGATTAAATATAAAATTGATTATAAATGAATTTTTTTTCTTATTAAGTCAGACCAATATTTACCAAAGGTGATTGAAAGAACAATTTTTAATTCTGTACGTTTTGTTAACAAAAGATTAACTACTGAGAAAAACAAAACATAAAGGAAAAACTGGCTCTATTTTATATAATAGATGAATCTGTATTGAGTGTATAGTAATATCTGAATACATAACTCGGTTGTTTTTACAAACACTCAGGGCTCTACGGACAAACTTATCTTTAGTTGAACTTTGACAACTAAATATTTTCGTTAATTAGCCAAATAGAAAAGTTACTAGCCAAACCCACATGATTTTTAGAATATGACATCTTAGTTCTGTAACGAGCATGTACATCATAAAGATTTTTCTGTTTTTTTTTTTTTTTAGTAAGTATAATTCTAAATATACAACAAATTTTATATTGATACTTGAAGGTATAAACATAATTTCTTCAAATTTTTTTTTAAACAGCCTTTGTTAAAAGAAAAAAGTATATTGTTCTATTAAACTTTTATTTATATTAATTTACTTGTTGCAGACTATTATTCTCATCTTTATTAGTTGTTGTGAAAGAACAACTAATAAAGATGGGAATAATAGTTCACAATAAATAAATTAATATAAATAATACTCATATGAAACAACAATAAATATGAGAATAATAGTTCACAATAAATAAATTAATATAAATAATACTCATATGAAACAACAATAAATATGAGAATAATAGTTCGCAATAAATAAATTAATATAAATAATACTCATATGAAACAACAATAAATATGAGAATAATAGTTCGCAATAAATAAATTAATATAAATAATACTCATATGAAACAACAATAAATATGAGAATAATAGTTCGCAATAAATAAATTAATATAAATAATACTCATATGAAACAACAATAAATATGAGAATAATAGTTCACAATAAATAAATTAATATAAATAATACTCATATGAAACAACAATAAATATGAGAATAATAGTTCACAATAAATAAATTAATATAAATAATACTCATATGAAACAACAATAAATATGAGAATAATAGTTCGCAATAAATAAATTAATATAAATAATACTCATATGAAACAACAATAAATATGAGAATAATAGTTCGCAATAAATAAATTAATATAAATAATACTCATATGAAACAACAATAAATATGAGAATAATAGTTCACAATAAATAAATTAATATAAATAATACTCATATGAAACAACAATAAATATGAGAATAATAGTTCACAATAAATAAATTAATATAAATAATACTCATATGAAACAACAATAAATATGAGAATAATAGTTCGCAATAAATAAATTAATATAAATAATACTCATATGAAACAACAATAAATATGAGAATAATAGTTCACAATAAATAAATTAATATAAATAATACTCATATGAAACAACAATAAATATGAGAATAATAGTTCGCAATAAATAAATTAATATAAATAATACTCATATGAAACAACAATAAATATGAGAATAATAGTTCACAATAAATAAATTAATATAAATAATACTCATATGAAACAACAATAAATATGAGAATAATAGTTCGCAATAAATAAATTAATATAAATAATACTCATATGAAACAACAATAAAGATGAGAATAGTTCGCAATAAATAAATTAATATAAACTTTTATTGTTTAAATAATTTAACATTGTTCGTTTAAAAAAAAAAAAGTTGAAAAGATATTTTTCATTCAGTAGTGAGCTTTGGAAGATGGTTGGCTAAAAAAATACAATCGCCAAAAGATAAGCGTTTTATTATTTCTAGTCGCCATTTTGAAAAATCACTTGCAAATGCGACTGTTTCACTTGCAATGTAGAGCCCTGACACTATTGCCTAAATTGTTGAAAATCTACTCAAGAAATGTCTCAGATGTAGCTTTCTAATAGCTAATGTTTTTTGACTGACGTGTGATATGATTGGGTATGTATTTCTATAAGTAATAACATGAACGAGCAACTACACAGTCTGTTTTATCTGACTATGGATCTGTATTGTTGGTCACTACCTTACTAGGAATCTATCTTTTTTATCGTTAAATTTGCAAATGATATACACAAAATAGTGATTAGAAGATAAAAAAAGTATCCGATTGAATCGAGCAATTTGTTTACTTTATAATTGCTAAATAATTATATTTAATTCTAAATTATTCATTTAAAAGAAACCATTTTTTGAAATTTAAATGTCTAATCTGTATCTGTTTAAGTTCAGGATTATCCAAGATTTTATATGTTAAAACAGGTTTGTAAATGTGTATGATATTTAAAAAAAAAAATATCTTTGAATTAAAAAGTAATTATTCTCCCAATAATACAAAACAACTGATTGTCTGCTGAAACAAAATCTTCTGTGCATTGTGGTCCTTAATCCCGGTTACATTTTTTTTTTTTTTTTTGCAATGAAAAGGAGGATTGAATACAGATTGTAAATTTGTTTTTTTTTTTATGACTAGATAAAACAACAAAAAAAAAAAATATGTTGATATTTCCAAAATTGGTCTGAACAGAATTTAATGTTTGTCTCTCCCACTTTTTGTAAATTAATTTTTTTTTTTTTAAATAAAAAAAGATTTTTTGTATTCAATTATTTTCTTTTATATAAAAATTTTTTTTTTTTTGTAATTAATTTTTTTTAAAATTAAAAATAACATTTTTTTTACGATTAAAAATGAAAAAAAAAAATCTTTTTCGATTAATTTAAAGAAAAAAAAAGTTTTTGTTTTATATTTATTTATTTTATTAGGTTACTTTGTGCACACTCTTTGATTTGGGCGGATATGTATAAAAGCTACTTATCTGGAGAGTAACATGTACAGATTGCTTCGTTCGATAGAAAAACTTCTGTCAATGTGAACTATCTACAGGCCTTATATTTTTTCATGTCACAAATTTCTTTGTTGTATAATAATAAAATTTATATATATATATATATATATATATATATATATATAATAAAATGGTTCCTTCGTGGCTGATGTATATCGATTAAATCTTTTTTCAAAGGAGGTATGTCTGTTTTTTAATTTTTAATTTTATTTGCTTTTTTGTCAAAAGTTTATTTTACTGAACCTTTCTCTTCCAGTTCAATGTACAAATTAAATTTACAGAAAGATTAATTTGTACAACAAAAAAAAAAAAAATCTTCCTCAAAGATTTTGTACAAAAATGAAGAATTTAAAATGCGATCAATTTTGTCAAAATAACAATTAAAATATTACAAACAACAAAAAAATGTCCCCCCAAAACAAAATGCTCTTTAAAAAAAAAAAAAAAAAAAATACTGAAGGATAGACTATATCTTTTTTGCTTTATTCATTTTTTTTTTTTTTTAATCTCTGAATAAAAGCTGAATATCTAAACTGGTCTTGTTGATGACATGAGATTCTTTATTTGTTTTAGTCATATACAGTGTGGAATGATAAAATTGTCACCCCCCAGAAAAGACATGATTCCATTTCCGTTTGATGAAAACCGTTTTTCTTTTTTTTCTTGCAGATCATCTACAAGTTGGCCAGTTGTGTACAAATCCCAAGAGTGATAGGAGCCTTCTATCATGTCTGAAAGTGACACAATGTTCAACGAGCGAGATCGGAGATGCGCCACTGTACCACTCATGCTCTCTACTGATCCAAGTTATGACAACAGGACCATTGCCAGCACCCCCAAAATGCATCGCTGGATTGCCATGAATAACAGGGAAGTGCTCAAGGTGATGAAAACAAAGTTTCTGGCCAATGGTCTTTGGTGTGGTTTCAAGTGAGGGTCACATCTTCAAAGTCGGCTTGAAAGTTAACACTAAAGTGTATCTGGATGTGCTGAAGAGTGTGGTGATCCCTTGGTGAAATCAGGTCATCAGTGGCAGACTCAGGGTGTGACAGCAGGACTCGGTGCGGACCCACAAGTCCAAAAAGACCCAGGCTTGTCTTCATAAGTGTTACAACTTTGTATCCCTCTCTGATTTGAACCCACTGAACTACTTTGTTTGCTCATAGGTCGAGAACATCACCAACATGACCTCCCACAACACCAAAGCCAGCCTGACCGCAGCCATCCGCCAAGCTCCTGCCAGCACTTTTGGAAAAAGCATGCTCCCAGTTCCAAACTTGTATCGAGGCGTTGGTTGAGGCTGAAGGCGGCTACATTGAATAGATGTCAGCTCTACTACATAATCAAGTTACTTAAATTGATTTTTTCAATAAAAGTTTTAAAATAAAGCTGTAGGGTTGTTTCTTTTAGGGCGACACTTTTATCGTTCCACCCTGTATATGTAACAGAATGCGCGTATGCACACGTGGGAAAATATCAGTAGGAGTTGTAACTTGCAACGATATTAGCAGCAGTAGCTGAAAAAGTGCACATATGCAAATAAGAAAGTGTGCACAAGCAACCGCGAAAAGAAAAGAAAATGTCACCACGTGGTTGGGGAGAAGAAAAAATGCGTGTCAAAGAAAATGGATGTGTAAATTCGAAGATGAGAAATGGCTAGCTGCAGCCGGCATGTGGTTGAGAAGAGAAGGAGAAATGCATCAGGTGAAATGGACATGTGGCAGCGACGGGGAGAAAGAAAAACGGTATTAAATGACTTTTGCTAAAAAAGAAAGAAAAGCCGAGTCGGATTTATTTATTTTTCTTTTGTTCCTGTGACGTTATACTATATATATATGACTTATGTCCATATTCCAGAAAGCTTCACCACATTCTTGACAACAAAATTTTGCAACTTATCATGGACTTAGGTTAGTGTTTCAGCTGTCGGGAGCAGGATACAAGTTTTACCCCTTATCTGGTTGAACATTCTCATTAGTTGTCTGCTCAGTTCCTTTTTGGTAGTCGTCTTTTTTTTTTCTTTTTTTTTTTAAACAAAGGAGTCACCACTTATCAAGGTCCGGAGGCCACTCGAGGATAAGGGTTAATGAGCATGCGATGGTCGATGGGACAATATTGTAGTAATCAATAGTAGTGGAAATTTGATAAATTGGATTACTTAAGGGGATAGCTCACCAGGAACTTGTTTATGTTGGACTTGAAGATGATCAAATTGTGGTCAGTTTGAAAGCAGGGAAACAGAAGAAGACTCCACAGACGTGCAATTCTAAGAAAGAAACTTTGTTCATGGAATTTAAGTTTAGGCTTAGGCACAGATATAGAGTGGGGAAAATTATTGATAGTGGTTTCAGTTAGACAAGTGTTTTTCATGAAAGTTTGCTGAGGGGGGGGCATGGATTGGAGTTTAGACGAGCACTTGCGATGAAAATAATGATGAAGCAGAGACAGGCTTGCAACGTCTATTCTGTGGGAAAGAGGTTGCGGGGAAGAGAAAAGGGCATCTTGATCTTTCATCAATAAAATCTATATATACTTTCTTTACATAGCTGGAGTATGGTAACCGAGAAACATGTCGAGGAAACCATGTAATTGTCTTTTTTTTTTTAAATACCATAAATGTGTTAATATTAATCCTTTATGACCTCGTTGAACTAATTCGTTCAGTCGTAAATAAATGAATATAATGGCATAAATAAAGTGGGAATTGATTTAAACCCACATATACATATTAGTTCAGTATCTGGGTAGATGCTAGATACCTCCTTCTCAGTGATAGTTTAACTATTGAACTTCATAATTTTTCCAGTTTGAAGACAATTATAGGACTAGGGCTAGAACAACAGCATATTATTTTCATTGTTTTGACGCTCGAGTGTATATCTGTTGATATCTTATATGCTTTTATATAGAGTGATGTGGTTCTCGGTTGATTAATTGTGTCGTATATATACTCGAGGGCCAAAACAATGAAAAGAATATGCTGTTGTCATAGCCCTAATCATTACTCTTTAAACTAACTCAAATTAACAAAATATATTTTTTTAAATCATCTACATCATATTTCAGGTCATAAACATTTTTAATCATCTACATCATATTTCAGGTCATAAATATTTTGTAATCATCTACATCATATTTCAGGTCATAAATATTTTTTAATCATCTACATCATAATTCAGGTCATAAACATTTTTAATCATCTACATCATATTTCAGGTCATAAATATTTTTTAATCATCTACATCATATTTCAGGTCATAAATATTTTTTAATCATCTACATCATAATTCAGGTCATAAACATTTTTAATCATCTACATCATATTTCAGGTCATAAATATTTTTTAATCATCTACATCATAATTCAGGTCATAAATATTTTTTAATCATCTACATCATAATTCAGGTCATAAATATTTTTTAATCATCTGCATCATTATTCAGGTCATAAATATTTTTTAATCATCTACATCATAATTCAGGTCAAAAATATTTTTTAATCATCTACATCATTATTCAGGTCATAAATATTTTTTAATCATCTACATCATAATTCAGGTCATAAATATTTTTTAATCATCTACATCATTATTCAGGTCATAAATATTTTTTAATCATCTACATCATATTTTAGGTCATAAATATTTTTTAATCATCTACATCATAATTCAAGTCAAAAATATTTTTTAATCATCTACATCATAATTAAGGTCATAAATATTTTTTAATCATCTACATCATAATTCAGGTCATAAATATTTTTTAATCATCTACATCATAATTCAGGTCATAAATATTTTTTAATCATCTACATCATAATTCAGGTCAAATATTTTTTAATCATCTACATCATAATTCAGGTCATAAAGGGTTAATGACAATAAAAGTATTAAAAGTGTGAAACATTCGTTGCTCCTCATTCAAACCCTGGGCAATATCGAGTCTCCATGCTTGTGTTATAAATTTGAATAAATAAAAACTGTGTTCCAGCTAGCTAGATTCATCGCCATAAACACTGATTGATTTTGGACACAACACACAATGAAGATGATCGCTGCGGACAATTATATTCGAGATGAGTTGCTCTATCACGTATGATATTGATTTTTATTTTTTCGATGCAAATGATTTTAAGCTTGTGTTTGATGAATGTCACAAGTCAATAGTTGCTTTGTGTTCGCATGTAGAATTGATAGAACAATTTGATCTTTTTCTATTGAAATCCTTTGAGAAGAGTAATTTGTATACTTCAAGAAAAAAAGGAATCTTGGAAGATGTAAGTCGACTTGAAACTCAGTAAGTGTAAGTCGACTATGCATGCGCAAATATGCATTTATACATTTAACATTATCTTTTAATATATTGTTGGTCTCCCCGACAAAAGGAGGGTGGACCTGTAAATTCGCCCTTGTCCGTTCGTCTGTCTGCACTTTTCTTAATAACTACGCCTTGGAATTTTTTAAAATTTTGGACAAACAATAAACATGATATGAGTAAGAAAGTAACAGAACAGATTTTCCGGGGAAAAAATCCAGTTGCCTACCCCACCCCCCACCCAACTTTGTGCCTTTCGAGTTAAAATGGCTAAAATTGACACTTTTGTGCTTATTAAAAAAAATTAATGCCTTGGATTTTTATAAAACTTTCTGAAAAGTTGTAACTAACTGATTTCTATATAATTTTGTTTATCTATACTTCGCGATAACTCTTGGGTGTGCCCCAGGGGCTCTCTTAGAGCTAATAAAAACACTCCATTTTTGGGATTATTTTATCATATTTCTCCAAAATTTTCTTAACAGTTTTGCATGGTGCAGAACTCAAATTTCCATATGTTTAGGCCTAAAACTGTACCGTTTGTTCATTTTCACCAGGATTTGATGCCCCCTGGGGACTTTTGGAGCTAAATGGGGAGGGGCAAATGCTGAACTTAGTCATTTTTTTAATGCCTTGTTCACTGTGCACTCACGGGGGACCATGCATGCTTCACTTGTTTTTTTTTTTAATCCTCTAAGCTGAATGCTGAGTCTCTAAACTGTATCTTTTTGTATTCTTATCCTGTTGTGGTTAACCACCTGAAGAAGGCCAGAGGAATAACTGGCCGAAACATGGCGAAACAACAATTATGAAAATGAGGATAACAGTCAGCAAATAAATAAAGAATAATTTGAATAAAAAAATAAAAAAATAACATTTTCAAAAAAAAATTTTTTTTTATTCCATTCTCACCCCAAACAAAGCACAGTGCCACTTTGATGTAGGGAGCTACTATTGGGAGGACATAAGTTGCAGGGATACTATGTATGGAGGTGAGCGGCAAGATGTCTGTTCACATTACACTTAGAGAAATTCAGTTGTAAAAGTGATATTCTCCTGTAGGTTGAAGGTCTAATCCTCAGTGTGGGCGACTGAAAAATACAATTGTGAATTACTTAGGACCTCTATCCGGTCATGGCTGACGGAACAAGAGCATACTACCCCCGGGAAGTAAATAAAGGGTTCTATTCAAAGTTCCGTCCAGAGTTTGACAAGATACACCTGAAGAAGTTCAATGATTAAATTAAAAAAAATTTTTTTTTTTCAATTTTCACCCCAAACAAGGCACAGTACCACTTTGAAGTAGGGGGCTACTATCGGGGATATAAGTTGCAGGGATATTATGAAGGGAGATGAGTAGCAAGATGTCTGTTCATATTAGACTTGAACTTCTGCATGTCAGTACATTTGAGAAAGCAGAATCCCGGAAGGGAGTTCCAAAATCTAGCAGTTCTGAGGAAGAAACTATTAAAGTAAAAGGCTTTCTTACATTTAGGGATCTCTACTGTGTAGGGGTGGGATTTTGCTGCTTTTCGGGTTTGTCGGGGGTATTTACGTCGAGGGGTACAAGTGCTTGTAGTTCGTTGGAGCATTCACCATTAAAATACTTGTAGAATAGGCAGAGGGATGCAACATTTCGTTGATGGGACAGAGGCTGAAGCCTTGATGACAGTTCAGGACCTATCAGGTTGGCAACTCTCTTTTGAACCTTGTCTAAGAGTGAGAGACTAGTAGCGGATACATCAGCCCAAATGTGACAACAATACTCCATACATGGGCGAATGGTGGCCTTATAGAGATATAGGATACTTTCAGGCATAAGTAGCCTTCTAGCACAGTAGAGAGAGCCTACCTTCCTTGCAGTAGCCCTGGCAATGCTCTCAATGTATCTGTTCCAGCTCATGTTCCCTGTGAATGTTAAGCCGAGGAGTTTGAAAGAAGTACTTTCAGGTAATGTATTTTTAGCCATAACCATTGTTGGTAGAGAAGGTTTCTTGTAATTATTGAAGGAAACGAGCTTAGTCTTGCCAGCATTGAATGTGACCATCCATTTTTGCCCTCATTCCACTACAGATTGGAGGTCATCCTCTAGTGTTTCTGCCATTTCCTTAGATATGTGGTTATTTGTTTTCCCCTCGTGCCTGTTATAGAGTGTGGTGTCATTAGCAAATATACCTATCTCAGAGACAATTGTATCAGGGAGGTCATTTATGAATATCCGGAATAAAGATCCAAAGATAGACCTCTAAGGTACTCCTACATTAATATCATATTGTTTAGATGTACGACTGTCGAGGACAACTTGGATTCTTCTCTTCTTTAAGACTAGCGAGGGGACCCAGCATTGCCCGTATGTGTGTGGGGGTGTAAATCAAAACAAACCATTTAAATATTATATAAAAAAAAAAAAACGATGTTAAAACTTTATTTCCTTTGAGTGAAATTAAAGAATATTGATTTTATCAGAATATAAGAAACGCAACATGTGCGAGTGTAACATTAAAAAAAAATTGAAGACATAGAAAAAAATCGAAGGCTTCTACACTATTGTGACGAGATTAAACTATAATAACATGATAGTTTAAGAATTTTCTTTTAAATATTTTATATAAAATACAAGGTAAAAGTAAGCAGTGTGCGTTTCCCCAAATAGGAAGCATTTCAGTTTTTGTAATGGGGAGCGGGGAAAGGAGGAATTTATTAGAGAGAAAAGATTTTACAACTTCCATTGATTTTAACCGATTTTGGCAGTGAACTCTCATCAGGAAAAATATAGGAATGTACGATTATTGAGCAAGTGTAGAGGCAATAGGCCTATAACACACCTCAGATAATGTGCTGCAGTTTGTGCATATTACATTTGCATGAAATGTCTTGATTTTCAATCCTATTAAGGTCAAAAGTAGAGGGGGAAAATGAGTTTATTTTACATATATAATCAGCTAATAAAGAGAAATAGAATAATTAATAATTATAATCTACATAAATACACTTTTTTCAAGAACTATGGATAATAATCAAGATAAACAACTTACGGTAAAGGATTATCTAGCAAAATTATCAATCTTAACTAAACGTAATTATATGTTTAGAATTAAGTAATATTAAGAATTATAATTGAAGTAGTAATAAATTTGATTATAAAAATTAAGTTAATTTAATTATGTATAGTCTTAAATTTAAATTAATAAATAATTTAATATAATTGCAAATTGTAAAAAAGTTTTTTGTTTTTTTAGTTTTGTATTTGCAAACATATGCTAAAATATTTATTATTAATTTTAGTTAGTTTAAAGAGTAAGGATAATATGATTTTAAGACTTTTTCACCATAACGACGTTTTATTATGAAGTTCAATAGTTAAACTACCACTGAGAATTTTTGCATTTCATAAACTTACCGTGATTTTCATCCATAGTGCTTGAAAAAAAAGTGTGTTTACGTAGATTCTAATTATTGATGTTATTTTCATAAATATGGATACATTTAATTATAATAAATTTACTAATTATTAAATAGGTTAATATTAAATTATATTCTGCCAGAAATGTTTTGAGTTAATAGAATTTGTTAGTACAAATAGATGGGTTTAGTAACTTTATTTCTAAATTCAAAATGGCGAAATGTAAACATTAGGTATTTACAACTTCTCTTCCAATCTTCAGATTTTTAATCATGTCAAAACACACTTTATTTCCTTTTGAAGGATTAATTGCTGCTATGTCTTCTGATGAGTTAAGGGCAAAATAGATTCATTCATTGATATAATAATTAAGTAATTGATTTTGTTACAAAACAGATATTGTCAAGAATTGAAAATGTCAACTGAATTAAAGGAATAAATTGTAAGATGGTCAACATCATGAACTTTGGAATATAGACTTTTGTCATTCATTCACTATATTGCTCTGTAATTACATTGAGCTTCTTAAATAAGGATTGGTATATAGTATAAGGAAATAAGGTAGATTTCCACAGACTTATCTATATATATATATATATATATCGGTAGAGCACTCTCGTAAATTATCTTACTCGCTACTTAATTTAGCTGAAATAATGCGAAGCTCGCGGTTTGTTTACAAACAAACGTTTGAGCCCTCTACGAGTGGCGGACGGATGTTTATTTAAATAGACGTTCGGACAGTTTAATTTCGGCCACCGATTCCGTAGTCAGGGGGTAGGACTGCCGACTGTCATCACGACGGTTCTAGGTTCGATCCTCGGCTTGGGAGAGGTGTTAGTCTAGCGGCACTGATGAGTTGTGAAACAACGAAACAGGTCTGTATGTCGATGACTAAAATATATTTTATAAAGCTCCCCTCTTCGGTAGAGCACTCTCGTAAATTATCTTACTCGCTACTTAATTTAGCTGAAATAATGCGAAGCTCGCGGTTTGTTTACAAACAAACGTTTGAGCCCTCTACGAGTGGCGGACGGATGTTTATTTAAATAGACGTTCGGACAGTTTAATTTCGGCCACCGATTCCGTAGTCAGGGGGTAGGACTGCCGACTGTCATCACGACGGTTCTAGGTTCGATCCTCGGCTTGGGAGAGGTGTTAGTCTAGCGGCACTGATGAGTTGTGAAACAACGAAACACGTCTGTATGTCGATGACTAAAATATATTTTATATATATATATATATATATATATATATAGCGAGAGAGAGAGAGAGAATAAATGACAAAAAAGTTATATTCCAAAATTCATGATGTTGACCATCTTATAATTTATTCCTTTAATTCAGTTGGCTTATACAATTCTTGACAGTATCTATTTCGTAACGCAAAGTCAATCACTTAATTATTATATCAATCAGTGAATCTATTTTGCCCTTAACTAATCAGAAGAAATAGCAACAATCCATCCATCAAAAGGAAATGAAATGATTTAACATGATTAAAATCCGAAAATTGGAAGGGAAGCTGCAAATACCTTTTTATTTTTCCATTACGCCATATTGAATTTTTAATGGTGGTCTTGTAGAGGTACAGGATACTCTCAGGCGTGAATAGTCTTCTAGCATGATAGAGGGAACCCATCTTCTTTGCAATGTGCTCTATGTATTTGTTCCAGTTCATATTACCTGCAGATGTTAGGTCGAGGAGTTTGGAGGAAGAATTCTCAGGTAAGGTGTTATTTGTCATGGATATCGGTCGTTGGAGTCTTGTCTTGTAATTGGTTAAAGAGAGCAGCCTAGTCTTATTAGCATTAAATGTTACCATCCACTTACAGTTCCATTCCACTACGGCAGGGGTTATCAACTGGGGTCCACATGGACCCTAGGGGTCCATGGAATGTTTCTGGGGGTCCACAGGCAAAACATAACAGAATGGGGGTCCACAATGATATTTTGGTGGTCCATGAAGAAAACCAACTCAGAATAGTTTTTATTATTAAAAATTTAATTTCTACTGTCTGATCTTCATCGGCTTGACCATGGAAGAAACATTGTAATATTGTAATACAAGATATTGGTAAAGAATTATTATCACTCTAATTTAGATTATTATTATTACTTATTATCATAATTATTATAGTTGTTGTAGAATACTTTATTTGCATTGAATTAGTTTTCATTTAAAAATACAGCTTAATTATATAATATTTATTTGATTATTAAAACCTCAAAATTTATATTAGTGAAAAATAGAAGATTGTCTTATGACCAATAGTTATGAAGGGGTTCACCAAGAAAAAAAAGAAGGGAAAAGGGGTCCATGAGTAAAAAAAGGTTGAGAATCACTGCATAGTGCGGTCCTGAGGTCATTTTTTAATGATTTTGCCATTATCTTGGGTTTGTTTATGTCCGTTCTTCCCTTGTGCATATTATAGAGCGTTGTATCATCAGCAAATATAACCATCTTGAACACAATATTATCAGGAAGGTCGTTTTATGTATATCGGGAATAATAGTGGTCCAAGGATCGATTCCTAATCAATGTTATGCTGCTTGGATGTACGTCCATCAATGATAACCTAAGTGCTTATTTTATTTAGTTTTTTTCCAGAAAATCTGATGAAAACATTTCTGTGGGAAGAAACTGGATTAAAACTTGTGTTCTGGGGTAGTTGACACCCCTATATTTATGATAATATGGACCCATCTGGCACTATGTAAGCTGGACATTTCTGCTTTCGAGGGAAGAGCACACTCGCAGTTTGACCACTCGTAGTGAACACCAGGACTTTTTCAACTTAATATTGTGACCCCCTAACACGGACCACAAAAACTTGGCACCTTCAAGTTTTCAATCCGTGTCATTAATCACAGTCATCGTCACCTCATACGATGATCGTTGTAGAATAATCGAATATAACGAAAAACAAAAACTGAATATTGTTTATATATTCAATGTTTCATTGTGTAATGAATTTTTCAAGACGACTGACTTGAAGGAAAACATGGAAGAAAAAAAAAAAAAAACCATCACACATTCAAATTTTAACTTTGGAAATTTGAAGACGAAGAATCACTAAACATATGATTTCCTTGATGTTAGTCATATGGGGTGTGAACGTCTTCTTGGTAAAAAACATGCGAACAATCTTCATAAAGCAGGTGAGCTTACATATCAATGTAATTTTCTATGGTGTTACCTACCAAGCCCATCAAAGAAGCTGAAGAGTTCAGATAGGCTAAAAGAGCGATACAGGATGCATCATGCCGATCGATGTCACCGAACGTTACGGAAAAACACAGCAATTATTTTATATAGGAAACAAATTATTTATTCAATAATTAATAACAGATTTGATGAATTTTTGGATAAAGATCAAAATATTCTTTGGATCAATTATGGAATCTGTCGAAGCAATAAACGTTACAAAATTTGATTTATTTGGTCACAATCTTGGCAGTGTCAAACTAAGTTATATATATATATATATATATATATATATATATAATGGAAGTGGTATTTCAGCGAAATAGAGAAATAAAAAAGGAACAGACTAAGTTATGTGTTCATCAGCGTTTCATCTATTTCGATACTTCATTCATCCAGAGGAAATCTCAAAATAAAAATGAAACGTTGATGAACACATAACTCAGTCTGTTCCTTTTTATCTGTCTGTCTTTCTGTCTCTCTCTCTCTCTATATATATATGAAGATATGTTTTTCTCCATGCTAAAAGGGTTAAGTACAAATTCCAAATGTAAAGGTTGGTAAGCCAATTCAACGCAGATTAAAAAAAAAAATAACAAAAAAAAAATATTTATCTATAATATAAATCTCACATGTATGTATGTATGTTTGCATGTCTGCCTAAAACTTTTGACAGAGGTGACGGATTTTCACAAGATTGCTATAGTTTTGAAGCTCAACCCTCCGAAATGACAAATATCGAAAAATTGGCCCCAAAATATTAATTCCTTCACCCCCACTTCCTCAACTGGGCATTTTTCTACATGGAGGGGGTCGCTTTTTCATCGATATTTTTGAAAGTCATCTCTTCTTTTTGATTGACTAGCCTTAATTTAAACCATCGCCATTTCCAGTTTAGTGATGGACGTAACGGCAAAGGCATCACGTTTTTTATTTTCACATTCTTTTCCTCCTTCGTGGTATGAGTTCGAGCCTGCCTCCTTACTATCGCTTTGTTCTTCTTTTTGTTCAAACACCTACAAACACCCGGGCAACGCTGGGCACCCACGCTTGTTTATAAATCAAAGTATTTATCAACATAATCATGTCTTCATCAGGATAGACACATTTTTTTTTTTCTCATGGCACTAAGAAAAATAAAACCTGTTCAGTGTTAACGGTGATTTTTAAATGTCCAGGTTGGGAGATGTGCGTAGTTGCATGAGGAAAGTTAAATGAAATAAGAGAAAAGAAATTAAAACTGTAGGTTAAAATTTACAATCGAAAATTTATTGTTCAACTGAATACTCCAAAAAACAATTTACAAAGTCCTTATTCCGCGGAGTTTCAAAGAATGCTATTCTTGCAAGAAATCAAATATAATTTTCAACTTACAGTTTTAATTTCTTTCCTCTCATATATATATATATATGATTTTCAGAATGTGAGAAATTATATATAAATAAATTCCACAGCCAAATAACGTCGCAGCCCACAAGCGCCATGACAGTCAACAAACCAGAAGTCCAAGACTCGAGTTTCGCCCTCATTTGGGCTCATCAGTTAGACAAATCCCAACTCAGGATTCGAAGCCCGAGCCTCTTGGATGCAAGGCAAGCACTCTACCAACTGAGCAAATGCTGTGCACACAGGAAATTCAATTAACTAACACAGATCAAGCAAACCGCGCCGAAATCTGACTGTGAAATGAACCTACTTCGTTGACTGTCATGGCTCTTGTGGGCTGCAACGTTGTTTGCCTGTGGAATTTATTATATATATAAAATAAAAATTACAATTAAATTTACCAAAATGTTCCAAGATGGTAAAATTAAAGTATATTATAAATATTAAAGAATATTTATAAAATTATCTCAGCCAGATGTAAAAGCTCGATAAAACCAAATAGGAAATAGAGCTTATAATATATATATATATATAAAATTATATTTATGTCTCGGAAGTAGAGTGAAAAGCATATCTTATTTTTCTTTTATTAATATTATTGGAATTTTTTCCTTTTTTACTTATACACATTTTTGTGAATTATTCCATGGATTTCTGCCTTTGGATTATTATGGATCATCTTCTTCCAATTACGGGATTTCCTTGGATTTTACTTGTGCAAATGGAAATTCTTTTAACTTTCTTGAAGTTATACATTTGGATTTTACCGTCACTGAATTATTTATCTTCCACCAGACTATCCATTCATGTGTAATCACCTTTTTCTTCACTATATTCCCTCTGCTTCACTTTTTTTGTTTTCAAGTAAGATCTTTGACTTACTTGTTGTTTCATCAAATACTTCTGCATGCAAAATTCGATCCCGCATTTTGCTAATTCCTACCCTCTGATGAGAAGAAGAGTATTTCTTTGAAACTCTGCGGATTAAGAACTATCCATTTATCTAGTGTTTCCTTTTCAGATTAAATATGTTTTTAACTCATTTCAAAAGTGTTTTTAACATATTTTATTAACTGTTTGCTCGTATATATATATATATATATATATCACACAATGTTTTTTTTTTTTTTTTTTTTTTTAATGAAAAAAAAAAAAATAATTGTAAACTGCAATTCACTGTTTATTATTTTTTTAAAACCTGTTTGGACACTTAGAAACACAAATGAATATTTTATCTATTTTTTTCTTTAGGTGGGGAAAAGGGATCGATACGTTTTGGACAACATTTCTCCTTCAGCAGTTATTAATGAAATATCTACATTGGTTGAAACTTTTCTCTTGACATTGCTTTTGATATTCATTGCATATGTTTATTATTCAAACACGGTAATGTTTGAATATATGGTTAAGTGGTAGTTTTAGTCATTTAGAACTGCTTTAAAGCGTCATCGCTCATTCATTTTTTGACCAAATTTCCAACAATTATTACAGTTTATAGATCATCTTCTCAGTTTTATATATATATATATATATAAGACTTTTCAATTTTCATTCAGGAAAGCAAAAGTTATGAATTTTCTGGTGTTCAAAATCGTAAAAATATGTAAGGAGGTGAGTGACGCTTTTTATAACTGGTTTCCATAGCAACCATGTTGCTTCAGTGACTACTGTTGCTACTAAGTCACTGCTGTCGCTAAAAGAGAAGTAACAAGTGAAACAGAGAGAAAATATTGCAGCATTAAGAATTTTTGAAAATTCAATTTAACATTATATAATAAAAGAAAAGGACAAGATATTCTAGTAAAAAAATATAATAAATTTATAACTTAAAATATTGCAGCATTAAGAATTGATTATATAATGTTAAATTGAATTTTCAAAAATTCTTAATGCTGCAATATTTTAAGTTATAAATTTATTATATTTTTTTACTAGAATATCTTGTCCTTTTCTTTTATTATATAATGTTAAATTGAATTTTCAAAAATTCTTAATGCTGCAATATTTTAAGTTATAAATTTATTATATTTTTTTACTAGAATATCTTGTCCTTTTCTTTTATTATATAATGTTAAATTGAATTTTCAAAAATTCTTAATGCTGCAATATTTTAAGTTATAAATTTATTATATTTTTTTACTAGAATATCTTGTCCTTTTCTTTTATTATATAATGTTAAATTGAATTTTCAAAAATTCTTAATGCTGCAATATTTTAAGTTATAAATTTATTATATTTTTTTACTAGAATATCTTGTCCTTTTCTTTTATTATATAATGTTAAATTGAATTTTCAAAAATTCTTAATGCTGCAATATTTTAAGTTATAAATTTATTATATTTTTTACTAGAATATCTTGTCCTTTTCTTTTCCAGTTTTAACAGTCCTTTACTTTTCCATGTTTAAGCTTAACCATATTATTTTTCATGGTCGCATTTTTCTATTGTAATTAATATATGAATCACTTTTTTTTTTGTTATATTGCCGTTTTCATTAGTGATCGCTAAAAGACAAAAGTTGTCCGAAATATTTCATTTAAAGAAAAAAAGATAAAAAATACATTAATTCCAAGTGAGACAGAATTTGAAAATAGAACAAAGAGTTGCAATTTGTGATTGATTATCATCTAAATATCAATTTTCTTGTCCGTATGTCCAGTGTCACACACAAAGGAAAAAAAAATCATCATTGCAAACATTAATTAATGAAAATCAAATTACCTCCCTTTATAGTCGCTCTTTATCAGTTAAAAATCATTAAAACATTTCCTCTCTAAAATTTTAGCTCAGAAAAACAAAACAAAAAAGACAACTGTGTTTATGGTTTCCAAACGGCTATTTTATTTTATAATTTAAAAAAAAGAAAAAAAGAAAAAAAAAATCATGTTCCGTTATAATTTATATAAAAAAATTGAGAAAAAAAAAATATGTTGTCTTGAATTTTCATTGAAAAAAAAAAAAAAAAAAAAAATTTTAATCAATTCTTTTTAGCTTTAAAAAGTTAAAAAAGAATTTGAAAAAAATTGTTTTAAATTTGTTCTATTTTATTTTTTATTCATTTCATTTGTTTTTTAAAAATTTTCAACTACCATGGAATTTCCACGGTTTTTATTATTTCTCTCAAGACCTAACATATATGTGTGTGTGTGTGTGTGTGATATGGATTATGCAAAAATTATATACCCAAGTCACTTGGAAATATCTTACAGTAGCTGCAATCTTTTTATAGCAGCCAATAACTCACTGGGTCATTAGTTTATATGAAAAATAATTATTTTATATGAAAAATAATTATTCTATATGAGAAAAAAAAGGCAGTATTTTCATCCTCTTCATATTGAAGTTGATTATTTTGCAGTCAAACTTTCATCATTTGAATCAATGTACAAATAAATAGTAATTTATTTTTGAATTAGAAAACTAATTTTTATAAAAGAAACAATGGAAAGGTAATTTACAATATTTTGATAAATGAATTTTGATCTAAAAAGCATGTGATTAAATATAAAAAATAGCAAATCCAATTTTGAGGTGTGTGTTTGATGATGAATTCATATTCTCTCATGAAATCAGGATTATAGAAAAATAAATGACACGATTTTCATAAAAAAAAATTGTCTGAATTTTGAGGGTGAGCAGCTTTAAACTATTGTCCTCATCAACGATTGATGTATTTATACTTATATCTGAATTTGAACAAATCTAATAAAAACAAGCTGAGCATGTGGACCCCCCCCCCCCAAGTGAAATATTTACTTTCACCATGAGTAATGTTTGTATAAATTTTTTTTAAAAATCCAAGGCGTGATTATTGAGAAAAATGCAAACAAATGAACGGACGAATGATTTTGGGGCAATTTTATCCCTATAATGGCTTCTAGAGATGTAACCAAATCTGTTCTGGCAAAAATTTACTTTCACCATGACTGATGTTTGTGCAAAATTTCAAAAAAACATCCAAGAAGTGGCTATTGAGAAAAATGCAAACAAACGAACGGACAAACAGGAGTGAGTTACTAGGTCCAATCCTTCCTTTGTTAAGGGGGGGGGGAGAGAGAGAGAGAGAGAGAGAGAGAGAGAGAGAGAGAGCAAAAATTAATTTTGTGCATTGTCATTTTTAAGATGCATAGATTTTTAGAAGAGGTTTTCTTCTTAAAATAAGGAATTCTTCGTGTTTTTTGTGCAAATATTTTGTTGTCAAAGTTTTTGGCATTTTTGGAAATTTGTTCTAAAAACTAACATTCTAAGCACTTTGCATTGATAGATTATCATTTTATTTTCTTTATACCAGCATTCTGTGTGTGTGTTTTTTTTGTTTTACATAGGAGTCACCACTTATCAAGGCCCATAGGCCACTTGAGGAAAAGGTTCAGCTTGGTTGTTTTGCTTTATGGCATATAATCCCTTTTTGGGTTATTTATCCAATTATTTTAGAAACAGTTTTCATGCTTCAAGTTCTTTATATTTTCAAATATTTATTCGTAGAGTTTGGTTTGGTTGTTTTGTTTCACGACATATCAACCTTTTCTTAATGCTGAATCCAGTTATTTTGGAAATAGTATTCATGTTGCATCCAGTTATTTTGTAGAAAGTTTTTATTTTTCAAGCTTTTTGTATCTTCAATCGCTAGTTTGTAGTGTTTGGTTTGGTTGTTTTATAGCGGATTTTATCGTTTTTACTTCTTTCACCTGCAGAACATGAGTTTTGCAATAGGAGAGGGAAAAAGGGGTTACATTATTAATGTTTGGTACATTTTAAGTTAGGAAACCAGTCAGGAAGTGGGAGGATAGAAAGAAAAAGGGAAAATGGGAAGAAGGAAAAGGTGGGTTGGTGTTTTTGTTTTTGCAAAACTTATGTTCTTCAAAAGGAAGTAGAAAAACAAAAAGCATCAATGTTAGGTGCATTTCATCTCAGGAAGCCAATATCTTCAAACAGCCTGATCTGGTAACACCACTCAAGGGTTAAAGGGTGTACAGTAGTCAACAGGACAATATCATAGTAATCGTTGGTAGTTTAAATTTGGTAAATTGGATTACTTAAGGGTAATGTGCATAGATAGTGATGTAGGTAGGTTTGCTAGTAGATATGTTGGCTAGTGCATATTAGTATTTAGATAGTATGTGCTGCAGACAGAAAGTCAGCAGAGGTCAGACCTTGTTTATATAAGCAGAAATTTTGGAAAAAGTTTAATGGTAAAAAGAGTGACGGTTGAAGTATCGACAGTTTTGGTGGAAGCTTCAATAAGACAACATTTAAATATTTAAAATAATTAAATGCTTAAATGCTTGGAACAATTGGTGAATATGACCTAGGAGTTTAAATGAAGACTTATGAAATTGGCGAATATCATTTTGTGCACAAAAAAAAAAAAAAAAAAAAAAAAAAGTTCTTTTTCTTTCCACTGATGCATTACAAAAAAATAACTCAGAGTGAGCAACGTAATCTTCTCTTTCCTTCTCTCTTTTTCTTCTTCACAAAATCACAATTACTTCCCATCGCTCTCGCAAAAAAAAAAAAAAAAAACGTCCTTATATTATAAGGACGTTTTTTTTGTTTTTTTTTGCAAGAGTTATATATATATATATATATATATATATATAAATAAATAAAAGTTATATGCAGACTTGTATTCACAACATTACCACAATTTGCATATCTCCCTTTCCTTTGTACTGGACGGATTCTGGGTTCGAACGACTGTGGTTCTTGTGCACATCCTATTTCGTAACCTCAGTAGAACCAATGGAGTGTTGTTCAGTTCCGCTACAACTTACCTTTAAAAATTGATTTCTAGACGTATTTGTTTCGGTTTTGAATGAATAGCATAATTAAAAGTTTCGCAATCGCACTTAAATTTTTTGTCTGATATGAAGAGTCTCATTTTCCCCTGTTTTATCTAATACTGTTGCCGACATTTTTTTCGTATTCACCTATGAGCAAAAACGGATAACAATGAAACAAAAGCGGAAGTAACGTGAAATAAAAAATTATTGAATTAAATTTTTTTTTATATATAAAAAGAATTAAAAAAAAAAAATTTTTTTAAATTTAAAGAAAAATTAAATTTTTTTTTTATATGAAAAATAATTATTTTATATATAAAAAAAATTTAAAGAAAAATTAAAGAAAGGGTTGTTTATTGCTATTTTTCTGCGTCTACTATCTTATGCTTGTACAGTAAACTTGCTTTGGTTACTGTCACTTTTAATGAAGGGGTACTTGGCTAAGTATTGTTGCATATAGTTGGTTGTTTTTGTTTTACGGCATATCAACCCTTTTCAGGTTATTTAATGCCGAATCCAGTTATTTTGAAGAAAGATTTTTTTAATAGAATATATATTTTTTTTTTTTCAAGTCAGTTTCTATTTAACCCATAGTTGGGACCCTAACAGATACTACCACTCCGGGTCAGAGTGGACCTGGGAGCAATGGCCATTAAAGGGTGGCTCCACACTTCCCGAAGTCCGCAAGCTGGGGCCTCACCATCGGATAAAGTTTAAGGTCATATCCAGGACCTGCTGCATATAAGCCACACGAATGCCAAGCCTACTGTTTCACATCAAGCTACAAGAATCTTCTGTCATATGCTTGTAGAGCAAACGTGCTTAAACAAAAAATGTATAAAAGTTTGCATTGGTTACTCTCACTTTTGGTGAAGAAGTACCTGGCCAAGTACTGCTGCATATAAGCTGCACGAATGCCTGAACTCTTCACCGACATCAAGCCACAAGTGCTCTATGTTCTGTGTGTGCACACTTGTCTTGCTTATCAACAAAAATTTTTTTAATTTTCTTCCTTTGAAGATTGTAACGCTGGGTATGGGGCAGCCAAACCAGCTGCTAGCATTGCCCTGCTTTTTATTGAAACCAACCGAGAGCTCTTTTTAGTATCCTTGTTGTTCCCTTAAGTGCAATTGTCTAGATCTCTTTTGCACTTGGTTCTCCAGGAATATTAGTTAGGTAAGACTTCAGGTTCTTCTTCATAAGCACTGTGATATCTCCTTAAGATTCCAGTTTCTTTTCATATCATACATGAGACCTTGGTATTTGGTCTGTTTCTTCCTTTCAGCTCTGTTCAGACCGCCATCATTAGGAACACTCACTTCAACCAAGGCTGCAAATCTCTCTGACTTATTCCATACAACTATGTCAGGTTTGACAGCAGCATTTTCAAGGTAGGTGGCTGTAGTGATTACATGGTCGTAATATATGGTATATAAGTCATTTTCAACTGGTCTTTCCAGGATTTGCTGCTACATTGGATGTTTAATTTTTTACAGATGGTTAATGGTATGATGCACGTGATGTTTTAGGTTGCTGTATGTTTTCCAACAATTGCTGTAAATAAGTGAACCTGGCAGGACAAAGTTCTTGATCAAGGGAAGTTGCATCTGCTCATTTCTTTTGCCGTCTGGTCCTATTAGAGCGATGATAAAGCGCTCAATACCTCCGAATAGCCAAATTTGGCTCAGGATTCTTCCTGTTGACAATTAGCGTTTCATTAATATCCACCGCTATGCCATCACCTCCTATTGGTGTCTGGTTTTGAAGCTAGTATTCACACACCTTTGAGCAAAAAGAGCGACAATCTACCGAGGAATGCAAATTTTGTCTGGCCGTCTTATGGTCGCAAAGATGGCTGATGAAGTGGTTTACGAACAGCAGGATTTTCCAAGCTGAAATGCGGGACAGAAATGTTCTATTATTATCAGCGATACTGAAATTGTAATATTTCTTTTTTTGCTTTTTGACATTTCTCCGGAATTTGTGCAGTGCCACAAGAATTTATCCTTTCTTAAAGAACAAGGCAAATGACACGGACAGGTAAAACTGCACCTTCTCAGAAACTGTCAGTTCATTGCTTCATTCTTGTGAAAGGTTGCTATAGTTTTGAAGTGCTTGTTTGAACACCATTCACATGAAGGATCCACACTATTAGAATCTTTTTTTTTTTACCAAAAAGGGTTAGAAATTTTTTTTTTTTTCATGGAAACTTGTTTGAAAACTTTTGTAAATAAAATGCTTTTTTTTTTTTTTTTTTTTTTTACTAAGAAAGGGTCAGAAAAATTTTTTTTCCACTAAAAGTTGGTAAAAAATGTTTTTTTGTAGAAAAAAAGCGCTGAAAAATTTTTTGCTTTTGCTAAAATATTAAAAAACAAAAAAAGTTTTGAAATAACTTATTAGGAAAAACAAATTTGCACCTGTTTTGTAGCTAAAATAGGTAAAAAAAAGAATAAATACAATTTTACAAATTGGTAACAAGAAAAACCTGTGTCGTTTTTTATGTCTGCTGTAGAAGTGAGTGCATGCGTGAAAAAGTATACTTACAAAATACCCTTCCCTTTCCTGCCTTTTTTTTTTTTTAAATTTTTTTCCTTTAAAAATTGTAATGCTGGGTATGGGGGCAGCCAAACCAGTTACTAACATTGCTCTGCTTTTTATTGGAACCTACCGAGAGCTCTTTTTAGTATCCTTGCTGTTCCCTTAAGTGCAATTGTCTGGATTTCTCTTGCACTTAATCCACCAGGAATATTAGTTAGGTAGGACTTCAGGTTTTTCTTCATAAGCCTTGTGACACCTATGATGACTGGTATGATTGATATCTCCTTAAGATTCCAATTTCTTTTCATATCATACATAAGACCATGGTATTTGATCTGTTTCTCCCTTTCAGCTCTGTTCAGACCACGATCATTAGGGACACTCACTTCAACCAAGGTTGCCACTGGTTGACTCATCATAGTTTAACTTGTCAACAACAATATTCAAAAATGGTAACCAGTGAATTCATATGTAAATCATTGGAAAATGAAAGTCTTAATATCGCAAGAAATAATTTTGCTGGCAAAAATTTTCAGTGTGATATTCATTCGAAACAAATGTGAATACCTCTAGAAATCAACTTTTTAAAAGGGGAGTCTTCATTTGGATAGCTAGGCCACATTCACCAAACAATTAACTCTTTTTCTCTAACCCCCTCCCCTTCTTTGATCTTTCAGCTATGATCATTTGGTTGATTTTGATCTCTAACGCATTACCCGCCATTGTCCCATTAATGGGACGCTCAAAATAATATGCATTTACACCTAAAAGTTTCATCTAATTCGGCCGTTAATTGGTTAATGAGTGGTTTTCGTATAATTAACTAAATAATTATATTAAAACATATTGGACGGCCTTTTGTTGCAGCTAGCAAAAGCATCTGCAGTTAGAACAACAAATGTATCCCCCCCCCCGTCAACAAAAATACTCTCTCAACCTAGCAGATTAGCCGCAAAATCCACCACTTTATTTTAAAGGTTCCGAGATACAGAAAGATTTCCTGTTCTAGTAGCTTCTTTTCTTGAACTGCTCACTGTTGGAATTCCCTCGTTGCTCAGTTTTCCGAATTTACCAAATTTAAAGTGAATAAGCATCTTGCTGTTCAACTTCCCAACCAGATTGCCTCATATAAATTTGGTCTCTACCACAAGTTGCCCTTTGAAGTTTCAGTGGCAATATGCCTTGTTCTGGGTGAAAAAAAAAAAAAAATTATTTTGCTGAGTCATACAAATTTACTCTTTACCACATATCAAGACTAAAAGCCATTCGAGGATAGGGATTGATGAGATGGATGGATTATCACATGAACGGAATGAACAAAATTTGATTACTTATGAGGACGGTTTATAACAAATATTAGACGATATTGGATTTTCAGATGACAATGTAGGGAAGCAGTACCATAGTAATGTGTTCAACAGATGGAAAGAAACTTTGTTCATGGAAATTCTATTTGGTGTTAGGCACATGGAAGAAAAATATTCTTTTTAGTTGGAGGAGGGAGACGAGTTCTTACTGTGAATGTCTTACAACAAGGAACCAGAGATTAGCGCTCAGCCGAGCACGTTTGATTTAAGTAATGATAATTGGATTAGAAATATCAAAGTTGACGATAGCTTCAAGAAAAATATAAATTTTAATGTTAAATTTATTTTTGGCAAGTTTTCTTCCATTAGATTTTTCCCAGTTTTTTATTAAAAAAAAAAAAAAAAAAAAAAAAAAAGAATCAGACGTTTTTCAAGTTTTGTGTTTGTTCAAAAGTTGTACTGCCAAGAAAATAAAAACATTTAAAAAAGTTGGAAGAAAGTTCTGCAGGCGAAAAAATCTTATAAAAAAGATTAAACATAAAAAAAGAACAAAAAATATATTAAAAAAATAATTAGATTTGATTTAATAAATATGCTTCATATGTTGCTGTCCAATGCCTTTTTGAATTTCATAGAAAATTTTTGATTTGTTTAAAATAGAATCATGATGAAAACGATGAAAAAAAAAACAATAAAAAAAACAAAAAACATCAGTCTGTTTTCAAACCGTGATTAGGGTCAATGGGAGTTTGATCAATGTTCTCCCCTTGAGAAAGAATTTTCTGTGCAGCAGCTCGGGTTTCTGCCTTTACCCGTCTTAATTCGGGGTGAAAAAATAAGACTAACATGATGGTGCAGCAAAATATCATCAAACCACACATCGTCAGGTTGGAATCTGGAAACAAACAACAAAAAATAATACAAATCGCATTTGAAATCAGAACGAAAATGAAGAGTTGTTTATTTTTTTTTTTACTTATAGAGACGACTGAACTGCAGATAGCATTAAGTTATTAATTAAAAATGAAATCATTTAGACTAGAAGAACCCGTGGAAAGTCCACGATAGTTGAAAATTTTTAAAACATCTATAATATAAAGGGCAAAAATCTGTTTAAATGTATGTATGTCTGCCTAAAACTTTTCACAGAGGTGACGGATTTTCACAAAATCGGTATCGGTTTAAAGCTCAACTCTTCGACCAAATATAAAAAAAAATTGGCCAAAAAACATTAATTCCTTCATCTTCAACTGGGCACATTTCTACAGGGTTACTTTTTTCGCCAATATTTTTGAAAGTCATCGCATCTTTTCGATTGTCTAGTCTTAATTTGAACCTACGTCACTTCCGATTTGGTGAAGGGTGCAACAGCTAACGCGTCACTTTTTTTCACATGCTTTTTCTCCTGCGCGGTATGGGTTTCAGCCTGCCTGCCTACTACCACTTTTTTTTTTTTTGCGCTCACAATTTTTCTTCTTTTTTTTTTTTTTGCTCAACCAACACCCTTACACACACCTCCACTTTCTCTTCCACCTTCGCGTCACGGGTTCGAGCCTGCCTGCTGAATAAAACTTTCTTTTTTTTGCTCAACACACACCTACAAATACCCAGGCGACGTCAGGCACCCAGGCTAGTCTATATATAGAAAAGCGAAAATGTGTGTATGTATGTATGTATGTTCGCTTTTTGTATATGTCCGCAAAAGGCTTTTTTCCAAGGGCTGCTCGCTCGACTCCCTCATTCTTAAAACTTTATATCATGTCTAAATCATAATATTAATGAGTTAACAAAGAGGGTTGTCTGTCTAATTAATTTGCCCGACTTTGAAATGTTAAACATTCCATATTTTTGGATTGCCGCGTGTTGCTTTCGATTTTTGGTATAAAAAAAGCGAAACTCGATTCGAATATCCAGCTCCCTAACCCGACGGCCAGTGGTCTCCAGAAAGCGATGTAACATTTGGTCAATGTCGGCTTTTTACCGTCATATCAGACAGTTGCTTTCATTTCAAGACACTCCCCTAACAAATGGGGAGTTGCTTTTCGTTCCCCAAAGTTCGGTAAAAGCTGTCCTGCACAAAATCTTAACTGCTGAAAAGTCATTGCTTACATCATGTTTCAAGGTCAAACATTACATGACTTAACTTCCTCGCACCTGTCAATTTCATTTTATAAACGTTAACTTAACACGCTTATCAATTCCTCTTCCCCCGTGGCCGAGATGGTTAGGTGTCTGGCTTTTTTCCGTTTCCACTTTCACATCAAGGCTTTGGGGTTCAAGCCTACCTTCCAACTAAAACTTTTTTCTTTTACACCTCCAAACACCCGGCCATGTTTGTTTATTATAATTTAGATTATTATGATTTAGACGCGATATAAAAAGTTTTAAGGAGCGAACCAACTGACAATCACAGCGAAAAAAGCCTTTTGCAGACATACACAAAAAGCGAACATACATACATACATTTTCGCTTTTATATATATAGATTAAATCAAAGTCACCATTCACCCACGTATGGAGCATTTTTGCCACACCTGCAATGGTGTATCTCTCACTCTTAGACAAGGTGAAAAAAAATAAAATAAAATGGTCTCAAAACTAATAAATCCTGCACTGTCGGCCAAACTACAACCTCTCTGTCCCATGAAAGCAATGTTGCATCTGTATTTTACAAGTACTTTAATGGAAAGTGCTCGGAGTCACACCAGAGAGCATCTTATATCTTTACAAAGCCCCAAACATTAAGCAAAATTCCATGGTTTCAATTTATTCTCAAGACCTCTTAAGTTTTAGATATTTTCTAGAACCAAAATAAGAATACAGATTCTCGATATAAGGTTTAGTCTCATTATAATAAGGAAATACAAAAGCGGAACAAAACTCTTAAGGAAATTAATTTTGCCTGTTACGAGATGGGTAGATATCTATACTCCCTTTGTTTGTTTTAATTTTCTTATCACTTTGTTTTTGCTGGGGATGGGGAATTCTACTGGATGCCAAACATTCACCCATGAGTTTGGTTACTCCAACCAAGAGATCTTTTTAAGATTCTAAGCGTCCCTTTTAAGTGCAATTGTTTTGTATTTCCCTTGCACTTGGTTCACCGGGTATATTCGCAAGGTAGTTTTTGAAATTCTTTTTCATTAGTCCGGTTGCTCCTATAATGACTAGTATGATTGATACCTTAAGATTCCAGTTTCTATAATTTTTTTTTTTTTTGTGTGTATTGAAATTCATATTAAAATCCTTTTTTTCTATTTTTTTTTTTACAAAATAAAATACAACTTTGTTATATATGGATCGTAGAATTGCATTCATCCGCAAAAGATCTAGCTAATTTGCATATTCTTTTAAACATTCATTTTAATTGGTTCCCTATTAGTTTTTTCAGTTTTCTTATGGGATGATCATCTTTAGTTATCTATTACGTGTAATCATATTCATGCAGTGGTTCAATTCGTATTGACAATTATCTTTTTTATTTTCTCTTATATATATATATATACACTTGTGCCCGATATTATTCATACCCCCCCCTTGAAAATTGAGTTTATTAGATGTAACTTTGTAAGAATTTATTGTTTACGTCCATATTGATACATATTCTTTATAAACCTCTTCTGATCATTTTCGTCATTTTAAAATCTCGGGATACTTGTAATAAAAGAAATATACAGCTATTTATAAAATCTGCAAAGTTCAAAAATAATCATACCCTCTTATTTTTTCAGTATTAATCGAGTTTCTGACTGTCTGTTTCCTGTTTGATTCTTATTTTGAATGCTTTTATACAACCTTTGATTAATTTCATTTCGTTTTTTGTATTTTTCAGAAATTAAAATGATATCAACTGAAAACCAATAAAAGAATAAAAATTATTAGAATTGGGAAGAAAAAAGAGCTTAGTAATGATCTTAGGACTAAAATTGTGAATTCACATAAGGATGGTTTAGGTTACAAGTCAATTTCCAAGAAATTTGAGGTCCCTACAGCAACAGTACAGAGCATCATCAAAAAATTCCAGAGCCACCCCACAACAAACAACTAGATTGGTAGAGGAAGGAAAAGGAAACTGTCTGCTAGAGCCACCAGGAATATTGTAAGAAGTGTTAATGCAAATCCAACCACCACTACTAAGGACATTTTAGAAAATCTAGAGTCTTCTGGCATAAAAATATCAAGGCAAACATTGCAAAGGACTCTGCATGAAAATGGTCTGAAAGGAAGAAGACCAAGAAGGACTCCATTGCACACCGGAAAACACCTTGCAGCACGTCTAAAGTTTGCTAGGACCCATGTGAATTCTCCAGAGTCCGTTTTCCCAAGTATTTTGGGGACTGACGAAACAAAAATTGAATTGTTTGGCCATATGGATGCTTCTTACGTTTGGAGGAAGAAAGGAAAAGCTTACAACCCAAAGAACACCATACCCACGGTGAAACATGGTGGTGGTAGCCTAATGTTTTGGGGCTCCTTTTCGGCTAGTGGTCAACGTAGTTTGGTCAAGATAGTTGGAACCATGAAGAAGGAGCAATATTTGGAGATACTCCAAAAAAACATTAGACAGGATGGGGAGAAGCTCCATTTAGGACGAAACTGGGTCCTTCAACAGGATAATGATCCAAAACATACTGCCAAAATAGTCAAGAAATGGTTTGAGGATAATCAAATTAATGTTTTGGAATGGCCTAGCCAGAGTCCCGACCTGAACCCTATCGAAAACCTCTGGCACATAATGAAAACTGAGGTTAAAAAGCGGAAACCTAGAAATTTGAGGGAGTTGGAGAACTACTGCATTGAAGAATGGTCAAAAATCATTGTTGATGCTTGTAAAAACCTTGTTGATAAATATCCAAAACGGTTACAGGCAGTTATTAAGAATAAAGGGCATGTTATTGACTATTAGTAAGAGAGGTATGAATAATTTTGAACTAGTGCCATTATTGTTTTTCTTTGTATAATGTTTCAAACTTACATAATTTATTTATTTGTTGAGTTTAAATTAAATGTTTATGCTTGATTTATTGTTTGAAATCCCTTTAATGTTGTCTACCTTCTGGTTTGAGCAATATTCTTATAGAAATCTCAAAGATCCGAGGGGTATGAATAATATCGGGCACAAGTGTATATATATATATATTTTAATCTTGAATTATAAAAGTCTTACCTTCATGATTGCATAATTTACATTTTGTACCCCCCAAAGGATCATGATATATCTTCTATAATCTTATGAATTTTTTTTCTTTTGTGTATTGATATTCATATTAAAAACCCTTTTCTTCTATTCATTTAAAAAGAAAATACAACTTTGGTTTATATGGGTCATGGAATTGCATTCACTAGCAAAATATCTAGCTAATTTGCATATTCTTTTAAACATTCATTTTAATTGGTTCCCTATTAGTTTTTTAAGTTTTCTTATGGGATGATCATCTTTAGTTAACTATTACGTGTAATCATATTCATGCAGTGGTTCAATTCATATTGACAATTATCTTTTTTATTTTCTCTTTTTAATAATTTTTTTTTTCAGAAACATCAAACCTTTTGAAGTAGAAGTTGGTTGGTTGTTTTACGGCGTATCAACCCTTTTCAGGTTATTTGATGCCGAATCTAGTTATTTTGAAGAAAATTTTTTTAATAGAATATATATATATATATATATTTTAAGTCAGTTTCTATTTAACTCATAGTTGGGACCCTAACAAGTACTACCACTCCGGGTCAGAGTGGACCTGGGAGCAATGGCAATTAAAGGGTGGCTCCACATTCCCCAAAGCCCACAAGCTGGGATCCCACGATCAGATATAGTTTAAGGTCATATCCAGGACCTTTGGAGTAGAAGAAAACTATTATTTGTCGTACATTTCTCACAGGAACTTATGCAAAATTAAAAATTTACTTATATATGGGGTTCAGTTGAGGGGGAAAAAAAAAAAAAGAGTTTCTTGGGTACTCACTAATAAATTGGTAGCCACTGTCCAAATTTAATCTTCTTTTGCGATTATCAAAACTAAGCCTGTCTTCAAGAATTTGCATTACGCATCAATTGTATTGTTCTTATATAATTTCTCTCCATGCAACACATGTCCTCAACCCTCACTAGCCAGGTTTTACTTGCATACATGATGATATTGCATACACATGCCTGATAGATTCTTCTCTTACTCCGAAACTGGTAACACTATGTTGGTTAGTAATAATAGAAGTTCCTTGAATTTACTTCATCCACTTCTAATTTTTGACATCACAAGTGTACCTGTTCCACCCTGTGCTCCAATGATATCACCAAAAAATAAAATGTTTTTTCTTTATTTATTGCGGACTATTAATTTCAGCTTTCTTAGTTATTGCTTCACGACGTTTCGGCCAACTATTCCTCTGGCCTTCGTCAGGTGGTAACTGCGACGGATAGGAACTCCAAATCTCCTCACTGCATTCTCAGCAATTACTGCCATCCGTAGTTGTTGTCGTCTCACCACGTTTTTGGCCAAGTAAACCTCTAGCTGGCTTTGGGTAGGATTGAAACCGCTATCTTCAGACAATTCTCACCTGGAACCGTAGAGATTCAATGTCTCTATCAACTAAAAGCCAAGTACGGCCAAGGATGGAATACTGCTGCCATATCTGGGCAGGAGCTGCCAAAAACAGCCTATCATGCCTTGACAGAGTACAAAATAGACTTCGTGGTTTAGTGGGGGATGCCCTTTTCTCTACCCTGCAACCCCTCTCCCACAGAAGAGACGTTGCAAGCCTATCCTTGTTTTATCGTTATTTTCATGGCAGGTGCTCGTCTGAACTCCAATCCCTGATCCCCCCTCGCCAATCTTTCACGAAAAACACCCGTCTAGCTGAATCCACTGTGAAAAATTTCCCCCACTCTATATCTGTGCCTAAATCAAAACGCGGATTTCATGAACAAAGCTTCTTTCTTAGAACTGCACGCCTGTGGAACTCTGTTCCGTCTGCCTGCTTCCCTCCGGACTACAACTTGGATGTCTTCAAGTCTAATGTTAACAAATTCCTAATGAACCGCCCCCTGAAGTAAACACTTCATCAAATCTCCTCACTAACATAATGTACTTGCAATAACCCTTATCCCTGAGTGGCTTCCGGGCCTTAATAAGTGGTGATCTCTGTGTAAAAAAAAAACAAAAAAAAAAAAAAACTGTGCCACGGTGACGAAGGCCAGAGGAATAGTTGGCCGAAACGTCGTGAAATAACAACTAAGAAAGATGAGAATAATAGTCCGCAATAAATTAATATAAATAATACTCATCTCAGTAATGAATTCCAATTAAAAGATAAAACGTTTTTCGTTATTGATTTTGCAGTTTAATTTACTAGACGAATGAATATTATCGTAAAGCGAAATTCTTCTTACATGTATAGTCGAGGGTTTGCACTTGTCCAGTTGTACTGTTTGTGTTACATTTTGCGTGCATGATTTCATATTCAGGTAACGGAACGGCCAAGGCTTGCATAAGAATGATGAAAACAATACCTTGCAGTTGCCTGTGAAAGGGAGATAAAAAAAAAAACAAAAACATTTAACATGAAGATTATATTGTACAAGAGAAAATTAATAGAAAAAAGAAATTGCAGAAATATTGTGTGTGTATATGCTGCAGTCAACCATGAGACACAGAACTGGAAATGCGACACTTGTGAATGAGCGCTTTTGTCAAAAGCTGGCTACGTCAACCACCTTAAGTCACACAAAACTCCTGTTCAGGTCAACTTTGCACCTATTAGTCCGAACCAGACGATCTGTTTAATATGCAGCAAAGTTAGCAAGTTTACTGCTGGTTTGAGAAGACATGTGATTATTCATAGGAATACTCTTCAACCTCCAAAGGAAGTTAACTCAGTGAAAATCGCTCAATTTGTATGTCACATCTGATTCAAGATGTGCAAATCTGTGGTGGATTATCTTTTTATTTGATTTTGTTTAAAACAAAATTTTCCACCGCTGGTGTTAATAATAAAATAATATTTATTGATTTTAAACTATCAGTAATGCTAAAATCTAGTATCAGACCTGACCGAATGGTTAATTGTAGGTATAGACCGATTCATACCATCCAAAAAATTCCAACAAAAACCTAACAGCCAGCCATAGTTATCCCCAGAATGTGCTCTTGCCATCGTGCACAGAAATCACTTTTTCCATAACTACCAACATAATAGATGTACTGAGACTAAAGCTGCTTTCAGGACTGCCAGCAACCACTGTAAAAGAGTAATAAAAAATGCAAGAGAGCTATATGCTCAGTCTGTTAAATCCAAAGTAGCTGAGCAGCGGCTTGGTTCCCACCAGTTTTGGAAAATAGCAAACAGAATCCTGAACAGAAATGTGCGTTCTATCCCAACTATCATCAATGGACCTGAAGTCATCTCATCAGCATTAGACAAAGCCAAACTATTTGCAAAGAACTTCGCAGCTAATTCTACCCTATGCGATCAAGGCCATCAACTCCCCATATTTCCTTCTATAACAGACAATACACTATGCAACATACAAATATCTGTGCGTGATGTCGCCAAGCTAATCAAGAACCTTGATTCTAGTAAAGCAACTGGCCCTGACGGCATTCCAATTATAGTGTTGAAAAAGCTCCAACCAGAACTTGCCCCTATACTTACAAAATGTTTAAGCGTTGCCTTAATGAAAAGTGCTTCCCAACACCCTGGAAAACCTTATCAGTATGTCCTGTATTTAAGAATTCAGGTGATAAGTCATCTCCCTCTCAGTACAAACCAATAAGTCTCCTGTGTGTCATGAGTAAGTTGCTGGAATCCATATTAAATAGATAAGTAGGCAATCACCTAAGCAGACGTGCTGACGGTTATATCTCATAGGATTAGTGAATCTCTCAACAAAGGTTTCCTTTCTAGGGCAATTGCTCTTGACATATCAAAGGTCTTCGATAAAGTATGGCATAAAGGCCTATTTCACAAGATTTACAGCTATGGTATAACTGGAAATGTTTTCTCAATCATTAAATCATTT
Source organism: Euprymna scolopes (assembly GCF_053919585.1). NCBI lineage: Eukaryota > Metazoa > Mollusca > Cephalopoda > Sepiida > Sepiolidae > Euprymna > Euprymna scolopes. The sequence continues at coordinate 160,272,674 of NC_136489.1, read as the reverse complement.
CTCTCTGATAGGCTCATAAGAGTAGTGGTCGATGGGCAGAAATCAGAAGCCAACAGTATTAATGCTGGTGTCCCTCAAGAGTCCATCCTGGGCTCAACTCTCTTCCTGATCTACATCAATGATCTGCCAAAACACATACTTAAATCATTCGTTGACATCTATGCTGATGACATGACCATCTATGGCAACACATCAAAGGCTGTAAATGACAAAGTTCTCTCTGATTCTCTCTTCTCTGATCTTGAGCGCTTGGTACAATGGGGGAAGAGGTGACTGGTTACTTTTAATGCATCTAAATCTAAGCTTCTCTCTTTACATCATCACCGCTCTGATCCCCATCTGGCATCAATTGAAATGGATGGCTCTCGTCTTGGGGAGGGTCCATGTTTTGACAAGCTTCTGGGATTGACCTTTACTCCTGACCTGAAATGGAACACGTACATCAAATCTGTTGTCAAGGTCACTGGAAAAATGGTGGGATCCTTCTACCGCTCCAGTAGATATCTCCCTGCTGATGCAATTCTCTATCTATATAAAAACCAAGTACATCCAGGGATGGAGTACTGCTGCCATATCTGGGTAGGAGTGCTAAAAAATATTTTTCAAGTCATCCTCTCCTTTCTATTGTCTAGCCTTAATTAAAAACTATGTCACTTCCTGTTTGGCGGTGGTCGTAACAACAAAGACGTCAGATTTTTTCCCCTCGTTCTTTTTGTTCTTCGCGTTACGGGTTCGAGCCTGCCTTTCTACTACCACTTTTTTTGCTTAACACACGCATCCAAACACCTGGGCATTGCCGGGCTGAAATGCTAGTATATCTAGAAAAGTGAAATTGTCTGTGTGTGTGTGTGTGTACATTTACCTATCAAACTACTCTGTTAATTTTCAGTCTACAAACTCGAGATTTGATATAAGGGGTATTGAGATTTGGAAAAATCTTTTTAATCGATTTTCAGACAGAAATTTTGCTATCAAGGGGTCAAAGTTCAATGATTTGACTTTTGAAAACTCTGCCAAACTCCTCCACCAATTTTAGTTTTAAAAACTTGAAATTTTGAATGTAGGTTACTTGGACATGAATCAGACTTTTTAATTTGATTTGAGCCCAAAACAATAAATGTTAAGGTCAAAATTGGGGTCAAAATTTTAAAAAATTTGACCTCTCCAGTCTCTACCAAATTACTCAGCCAATTTCTGGTCTAAATATTTGAAATTTTACACAAAGTGTATTCAGATATAGGGCAAACTTTTTAGTTTTTTTAATCAATTTTTGGCTGAAAATTTGGCTGTCAAGAGGTGAAAGTTTAAAAGATTTTACCTTTGCGGTCTCTAGCAAACTATTCAGTTTAGTCTAAACATTTGAAATTTCACATAAAGCGTATTCAGACACGCAACAAGTTTTTTTAATCAGTTTTTGGGCGAAAATTTGGCTTCCAAGAAGTCAAAGTTGAAAGAGTTGACTTTTGCAGACTCTACCAAACTCCTCTGCCAATTTTGAAACACTTGAAATTTTAGATTGGACACAAGTCAAACCTTTTAATATATATATGCATACATATGCACATTAAGTTATGTGCATATGTATATGTACATAAAGTTATGAACATAGGGCCCGAACAAAGCTGGGCTGAACTGCTAGTATAATATAAATAAAGAACATTTTTCATTGAGATTTTTTTGGGGCCTTTTTCCAAAATATTTAGTTTTAAATATTTTTTTTATACTTTGATAACTCTTTTGTGTTTATGGTTACTGCCCCCCCCCCAGTGGCTGTTTTTTTATGAATCATTAAAATATGTGATTTTATAATAATGCAGTAATATATAACATTTTACAACATGACACTGTTTTTTGTTGAAATGGAAATAAAAATTAGTAGATACCATTTTTTTTATAAATGAAAATTCATTTTTTTCGCCTTTCGCTATCATAACGAAAAAGCGCTTTATTTTGTTTAAAGTCTTTTTTTTACTTTTCATGTGTTGTTATGAAAGGGAGATAATTGCGGTTAACTAACGTTTCTTCATTGGTTATGAAATCATTTATGTTGGGTTTTTTTTTTTTTGTATTTTACTTCAGTAAACTTTAAGAGATCAAGGGGCTCCTTCCTGGAGCTAACACTTGATTCCGTTATGATTTAAATTTATATCCGAGGGCTCTTTTAAGAATCTTGGTAGAATCTGCAAAGGTTCAACTCTGTTCCCTTTATGGCTGCTATCTGTATTTCATTACAGCCTGGTCTTCCAGGGATCGCTTCTAAGTATTTATGAAGATTCTTTTTTATTAAGCCAGTTAAGCCAGTTGCTCCTATCACAACCGGTATAATGTTTATTTCTTTCAGAGACCATGTTGTTTTTAGGTCATTTTTTAGGTCCTGATATTTTGTTATCTTTTCCCGTTCAGCTCTGTTAAGGCCGAAATCATTTGGGACTATGACATCAACAATGAGTGCAGTTCTTTCAGGCTTGTTCCATATAACAATATCTGGTTTGATGGCCTTGTCTTTTATGTATCTGCCCGCCTGTATGTCTTTGTCATAGAACACGGTCACATTTCTGTTTGATGTTATCGGTGATGGTTCATGTTCCCAAATGTTCGGCGATCTGTCAAGTTGCATCTCTCCACAGATCTTCCAATGGAGGTACTTGCATACTTTGTTGTGACAAGCAGTATAATGGCCATACGCCTTTGGATAATATTTTAAACTCAGACGTTCACTCAGCTTTCCTCGAAGCATGACTTCAACAGCTGGATTATACCGAGCGTCGCTGATGAAATCATAACAATGCTACGTAAAAGAAAATAGCAAAATGCTAAATGTAGAAACATAAAAAAAGAAAAACTACCGTAATTCTTCATTTTTATTAATTGTGTGAAGAAAAGGTTAGAAGTGTTTTATTTTTTGTCAAATTAATAATTTTTAAGCAAAGGTTTTTAAGAAAAATTTCAAAGAACAAGTTATTTTTTTTTTTTTTTTTAGTTTTTTTCATTTATTTATTTTTTAAAAACAAGTTTGTTTAAAAATGTGATTATTTAATTTTTTAAGGAGGAAAACTGGAAAAAAACTTTATTTTCAAATATTTTTTTTTTGTTTATGAAGGAAAATTTGAACAAACTTATTTTTTTTTTTAATCCCACTTACTTTTTAGGGGTTATTATTATTATTATTTTTTTTTTTTTTTACATATTTTTCACGTATTTTTTGGTAAAAAAGTTAAAACGAAAGTAGATGGGTTGGGTTTTTTTTTTTTTGAGATTTAGCGAAGAAGGTCCCAGTCCAAACTGACACTTCACATTCACACATCTCCAGCCATAACCGTCGGTAATTCTCCCTCTTTTTGCTAAGCTGCACTTGTGGCCGCATTTTGCACACTGTATTGTTTTTGTCAGTAGTTTCCACTGTCAACAAAAGTTAATTACAATGTCTTTTGCTCTTCTTTTCCTGAATGACTTGCATGTAAAAAATGGTGGCTTTTTAAAAAATTTTTTTTTCCCTCTTCCAAATCCAATTTCATGTCTGCTGCTCGGGAATAGCGTGTTGAATTTAAACTAAGCATGCAGCATGGTGATTGGCTGATCGCTATGCTATGTCAGACAGCAACTAAACCCGAACTGCTGATGTCATGTACCGGGGAAAGCTGAGCGAATGCTGAGTTACGTCTGATTTAAAGGATGCACTAGTTCCGTAACTTTGGCTAGCGCGTTTTCATAAATAACTGATATTAAAAGTAGCTGGAAATTACTTGAAGGTTTTACTGTTGAAATTGAATAGTTGAAATTTGGTAAAGATGCATTTACAACTGACTGGATTAGTAAAGCTTATGATTTGCATAACTTCAGATTCAGACAAGCACCATTAAATCCAGTAACTTCTAGTGATGTGACGATTCCAATATTTTCCACCCAATTCCGATACAATTCCAGATTCAAACTCTTTAAATTTCTCTATATACAGGGTGCATAAAATATTTGAGGGCACATATTTTTGTCATTTAAATGAAAAATATACTAATTAATGTTCTTTTTAGCTTCTAGAAGATCCCATAGCAAATACTACTATAACTAAGGAAATGAAAGATGCTGTAATAGTGTCTGCAAAAGCGAAACACTACAATTCAGAAATTGCAAGATTTCTAAAATTTCTGATGGTTTTCGATGTTGTTAGCAGTGAAGGCACACCATGCCTCATCATTTATTTCCACAGGGCCTTAAAGTCGAAACTCTTCAAACCATTGTTAAACTTTAGATAGGCAATGTAGCTAATGGAAGGACCAATGTCTTCCAACAAGATTCATCGTAAAATTCCACACAGAGGTATATTATATATTTTGCCGTGTTTCTATATAGCTTTTGTATCGAAATGTCTGCGATAAGCCTCGATAATTGAAACATATCAATAATAGAAGGAGCAGACGATTTTGACTACAGTTATCATCTTACAACGCCTTACATCGCAAGTGAATTTGAGATAGTTTATTAAAATACAAGAAATACCCGGCAAATAAAATAAGCTTTTTTGATATAACAGGGACGTGTGAGAAATGAATATTTAATTTTAAATTGCACCATGATACTTGACTATTTTTGTTTTAAACTTAAATTCAAGCCATTATCACCCCACATCCACATATATCAGGCATATATAATCAACAGAGAGTTCTTTGATATGGCAGAAGCGTGTTTGAAATTAATGTTTCTGTTTAGAGCACAACTGAACCAAGATACTTGACTTTGATAGAATTCAGATAAATAGGCTCTCAAAACACAGGATTGGATGACTGAGAATTTTCATGAACATGTCAGAACTTATGGCCTCCTAACTCACCAGACGTTAATCATTTGGATTATTATGTGTGAGGTGTCATTGAAAAGGAAGTTAATAAGCATCCTTATAATACCAAATTCTTTCTGATGGAAGCAATAGCCTGCGCAATGGAGAACATAAAGATCACCTGATCAAAACTTGTAGTCGCTTTCCAACTTGAATTGAGTTGGTGATAGAAACCGATGGAGGATATATACAAGATAAAATGTAGATTAAAAAAACTATATTCATTTAAAAAAAAAAATTTTTTTTTTTTTTTTATTACATTTTCACCCCAAACAAGACACATTGCCACTTTGATGTAGGGGCTACCATCAGAGACATACGCTACAGGGGTACTATGTGGGGAGTTGGGCAGCAAGATATCGGTTCACGTTACACTTGAACTTCTGCATGTCAGTACAGTTGGGGGAAGAAGAAACCCGGAAGGGAATTCCAAAGTCTAGCGGTTCTGGGGAAGAAACTACTGGAGTAGAAGGCTCTCTTACATCTAGGGATCTCTACTGTGAAGGGGTGGGATTTAGCTGTTTGTCGGTTTTTTCGGGGATATTTATATCGAGGGGGTACAAGTGTTTGCAGTTCGTCGGAGCATTCAGAGGCTGAAGCTTAGATGATAGTTCAGGACCTATTAGGTTGGTGACTCTCTTTTGAACCTTGTCTAGGAGCGAGAGACCAGTAGCAGATGCACCAGGCCAAATATGACAATACTCCGTACATGGGCGAATGGTGGCCTTATAGTGGTACAGGATATTTTTGGGCATTAGTAGCTTTCTAGCACGGTAAAGAGAACCTACCTTCTTTGAAGCAGTCCTGGCAATGCTCTCAATGTAATTGTTCAAACTCATGTTTCCTGTGAACGTTAGGCCGAGGAGTTTAAAAGAGGTACTTTCAGATAAAAAATCTTTGGCCATTGTTATTGGTGCTAGAGAAGGTTTCTTGTAATTGCTACAAGAAATTGTAAATTTAAACGATTTAACAGTTTCATTTTCTGTTTTTCTAAAAGTATGTAAAGTGTCCTGAGATAGCTTACGCGCCCAGTACATAGAGCTATAAAGTTTTTTTTTTATTTTTAATTTATTTTAACTTTTATAAATCTTGTGTAATATGTGCATGTATTTTTGCAAATGCAAAAATACATGCACATATCACCCTCCACAATTGATGCACATATCACCCTCCACATACATGCACATATCACCCTCCACAATTGTATTTTTGCAAATGCAAAAATACAATTGTGGAGGGTTAGGGTGATCTATACATGTAAATTTTACTGGTAAATTTAGTTTAAAATCAATAAAAATTTATTAATTTTTTTTTAGTACCAGCAAAGGAAAATTTTGTTTTAAACAGAAAGAATCATTTTTTGGCATCAGAAAATAGAGACAAATTTTTTCGATGCCGATAACTGATGCTCAAAAATGTTCTGATTTCTCAGATTCGTCATCCCAATGTTAGTCATTAAAAAGAAAAAAAAAGAGTTTAAAGAAACCAGTAAAAGGAGGAAGAGAAACATAGTTTAAAAAGAAACAAATGACAAATACTAGTTTTAGACATATACCATTGTCATCAACAACACCAACATAAACAAAAACGTCTATCTTCTAATGGAGACGAAAAAAATCTGTCCTCGTAGGGGATGTCCTTTTCTCTTCCCTGCAACCTCTTTCTCACAGAAGAGATGTTGCACGTTTGTCTCTGCTTTATCGTTATTTTCATGGCAAGTGTTCGACTGAGCTTCAATCTATAGTCCCCTCCCCCTCGCCAAACTTTCACAAGAAACACCCGTCCAGCTGAAAACACTACCAATAATTTCCCCCACTCTTTATCTGTACCTAAACCTAAACGTAGATTCCATGAACAAAGCTTCTTTCTTAGAACTGCACGCCTGTGGAACCGTCTTCCGTTTTCCTGCTTTCCAGCTGACTACAATATGGTTGTCTTCAAGTCTAACGTAAACAAGATTTTGATGAGCCGTTCCATATATAAGTTAACAAATTTACCGAATTTCCATTACTAACGATCACTTTATCGTCCAATTATCTACTGTACACGCTTTAACCCTTATCCTCGAGTGGCTTCTTGGCCTTGATAAGTGATGATGCCTTTGTTAAAAAAAAAAAAAGTATATCTTTTCCATTTATTTTCTTGATAATTTTTGCTTCACATAAAATAGTTGAAGTGCGACAAAAAAAAACATGACAGAGATAAATAATACATTGTATAAATTTCCAGAAATGTTTTTCAACTCCTTGTACATACCCAGAGATGAAGAGTAACCCTGAGCTTGTGGCTTCTGCAACTGGGTAGGTACATTCAACAGCAGTTTCCATACAGGCCGGGTAGAGAGAGAAGCCAAACATACCCATTAAAGCAATGCTAACAGCAACTAGAATTCTCTGGTTTTCATAGCGAGAAAACTATAAAAAAAAATTAAAACAGAAAATACTTTTTTTTTATTAAATCATTTTCATGTAAATAACATTTATCAAATAAAAATAATAAAAGAAAAAGAAAAAAAAAAAATTAATAGTAGAACCCCGGGATATGGTAGCCCCAAGGATACGTTTTTTTTCAGGTTACAATGTGGAATACAATATTTTTCCAGTCCCTGGATACGGTATTTGCCTCACTTTATGGTGTTATTTATAATATTATTTGATTATATACATGTGTATTATATACTGTTATATGTTAACTTTATATTATACAAGTGTACTCAACCAACATTGTTAATCTTTTTATTTTTATTTCCCTAATTGGTCATAGTTTTCCTTTGTCAAACATGCTTTTCAAACTTTTTTTTACAGTATTGTTTAGTCAGCCATATATGGCACAATCACGTTTGAAAAACCAGTTCCTGTCAAATGACCGAAGTTAAGCAATGATGAGCCTGACCAGTACTAAATGAGTGACCATTTGGGACTTCCAGGTGCTGTATGCACTCTCTGCTTATCTCGGCATTGTTTCCAGTTGTCCTGGACCTCTCTTTGCCACTGGACTCAAACAGTGCCGATTTAGGAGCGGTGTGGTTGAGGATTGCGCAACCTTTGCCTCACAATTGCAGCTGCCCCTACAGGGAGTATCCTTGCTCTTTCGAGACTGAACGAGGCATCAAATTAGTCAGGCATAATCACGTTGACACACCGGTTTTTGTCAGATCACCAAAGTTAAGCAACACTGAGCCTGGTCAGTACGAGATGGGTGACCAATTTGAGAATTCCAGACACTGTATGTAGGAAGACGTCGACACCTCCCTGCAAGGGTATGCAAAAACCTAACGTCGTCATCTTCCCTAACATGGATATATATGCTGCTGCGGAACACTTGTGAATTTCATACTCCCATGGAACTTCCTCCTTTAGAGGAAGCCAGTTAAGCCCGCATAGGGTTAGTGCCATTTCCATTCATTCCATCGTTCAGTGATTAAATTATTAACTGAACAAAATTGTTATAAAACTATAATTCTTATTAAGATAAAGTTGCTTTGATCTATTTATAAAATTATTAATGTGGGTAAGTAAGGCCTCCTATTTTTTTTTTACTCAAAAACTAAAATGCTGAAGCGAAATGGGAATGGTACCATTAAAACGAGCACACTTTGTGCTCCAGAATTTATTTTTCTACATAGTCACCACCATTCTCAATGCACTTTTGCCTATTTTAATGCCTTGGTTAACTGGAGTGCACTTTGTCACTCACATCTGTCGCCACTCTGGAATGAAAGAACAGTTGGAAATGACTTATATACCATACATTACGACCATCTAATCCCTACAGCCACCTACCTTGAAAATGCTGCTGTGAAACCTGACATAGTTACATGGAATAAGTCAGAGAGAGTTGCAACCTTGATTGAAGTGAGTGTTCCTAATGATGGCGGTCTTAACAGAGCTGAAAGAGAGAAACAGACCAAATACCAAGGTCTCATGTATGATATGAAAAGAAACTGGAACCTAAACGGGATATCGATCATACCAGTTATCATAGGTGCCACAGGACTTATGAAGAAGAACCTGAAGTCCTACCTAACTAATATTCCTGGTGAACCAAGTGCAAAAGAGATTCAGACAATTGCACTTAAGGGAACAACAAGGATAATAAAAAGAGCTCTCGGTTGGTTTCAATAAAAAGCGGGGCAATGTTGGCAGCTGGTTTGGCTGCCCCATACCCAGCATTACAATCTTCAAAGGAAGAAAAAAAAAAAAAAAAAAAAAGAATGCCTACTAAACACTGTCCTCGAGTGTCTAAGGTCTCTCTGAACAGGGGTTTGTCAGAACAACCTGGCATGAGGATACTTTTTCCATAGAAGTAAACCCTGACCAAATATTCAAAATCACATTTTTTATTTGTTGCCTAAATAAGATCTCACTATGGCTAACCCACATTAACTTTTACGAGGAAAGGTGCACCTTCTCATAGTGATGTTACCTCAAGTAATAGCACGAAGCTGGATACTCCACCAGACAAGATAAATTCTTGTCCTGGAATCCAGTAAGACCAAGAGACCAAAATAAAAGATATATTACGACGTATGAAAATGGTTAATTGGGGAGAAGAAAATTATGTTCTCAGTTTCTTTACTAACTCAGTGCTTGAGAGATAAAGAACTTTAATGGAACATTCGAATATCTATGTATCTCATATAGAGTTCAAGTGTTAGCCCCAGGTCGTGGGCCCCTTGATTCCTGAGAACTTTGACTGAAGTAAAATAAAACTAAAAGAGAGAAATCAAGGAACCCATCAGCTTCATTAAGAGGCACCAGTGAAGATTGATCACTTCAATTTTTTCTGCATCGAGGAATTCAGTGAGACATCTTTGATTTTGAGATACATCTATGGCAGGGATTGCTTTCATAGAGTCTCACGTTGTCAATATCTGCAACAGAGAGATGAAATTTCCAGGTCATGAATGCATAAGTTCAGTCATCATAACAATGCAATTTGCAATCCCTTCTAATCAGGACAAAATAAAAAAAAAAATAGGAGGCATTATTCTTGTAACATCCCTCGTAAATAACTTCCAAAACTTTCACTGTTTTTAAACGGCATTCAAGAGATGTTAATTTTGCTAGTGAAATGAAAGTTTAACCTATAATAAAAAGAGCTGAATTTTTGTTTAAAAAGCAGTTGACTTTTGTGCTCAACAAAGTTCAGATCGATGTTTACATGAAACAGAGTTGTTTGCTTCAGAAGAGATTGAATCGTTTATCCTTCTGCAGTTTAATTTGTTGCTGGCTATCTTGCTCTTGCTTGTTGCTGGATCTCAACATTTTGAACAGAGAGAGAGAGAGAAACTTAGCTGTCGTACAAAGCTAAGACTCTGTAACATCATCTGTGTATAGATACTCCCTCAGGCATTTGTCTATAAAAATGGTCCTGTGGCGATGGAAGTCATTTTTGGGTTCATGAACTTTAAGTGTCTGAGGGAGTGGCACTCGTCTGACAAGACGTTGCAATCATCATGTCTACCTAAAACTTTTCTCAGTGGCATCAGACTCGGTCGAAACCGGTACCGTCTGAAAGGGCAATATCTCAGTCGAATGATATGTGGAAATTAGAAAAAAATATGGTCAATTATTTCCTGTAGAAATGGACGTTCGCAATGAGGGAGGGTAACAAAAAAGCGTTCCTTCATGACAATTTAGCCAAACATGCCCGTGCGAAAAACGTACTTTCTTGAAATTAGTTTAAACAGAACCCCCCCCAAAAAAAAACGACGTTACTTTGCTGATGCGATCGTAGAGTAGTGGTTATAGTGACAGTACCGTTGTGTTAAGGTTGCACGTTTGTGCCGACATATCGGACATTTTTTTTTTTCCATTTTTAAAGTTTTAATATTTAAACAGGGTTATTTATGCCATTTTTTTTGTTCGCTTATTCTTTATTTTCCCATTTTTAAAAAAAAAATTTCCATCATGTTTTCTGTTTGTTTTTTTGTTTATTTTTCCAATTTTTAAAAAAAATTTTAACATTTAAACATTTGTTTGCTTATTCTTCATTTTATTATTGTTTTGATTTACCACCTACCCCCACACCTCATGCAGGCAACGCCAGATACCCCCGCTAGTATCTATATATATATATATATATATATATAAAAGGCAAAATGTGTGTGTGTGTCGCAAAAACTTTCGACAGGCGACTGATTTTCATGAGATCGGTATCGTTTTAAAACTCGACCCTTCGAATGACAATCGAAAAATTGGCCAAAAACATTCATTCCTTCACCCTAAACCGGAACTGGGCAGTTTTCTACAAATAGGGGTCGTTTTTTTTTGCATCGTCATTTTTGTAAGTCATTGTATCGGTTGGATTGACTTCGCTTAATTTCAACGTTCTGAACTTCTGGTCTGACTGTGGAGACATCGGCAAAGACATCACGTTTTTTTTTTCTCCTTTCCTCCTTCGCGTTACGTGTTTGAGTCTGCCTGTCTACTACCACTTTTTCCCCCCTTTTTCTCTCTCTCCACCCAAACTATCTACTGTTGTTGTAGTTATTTCAAAAAACCAGGTCAGTTTTATTTCAGTCCTATTATACTGAACCAGTAGCAAGAGAAACTTTAAATAGCTGTTACACTTTTACTTTAATACTTAAATTCTTATTTGTGCTCCCGTGTAAGATCAGGTAACCTTGCTAAGTAGATAATTAAAGGTCTGTTGTAATAGTTTAGAGAAAAGTGTGTCTCATTTGATGGTCATAAAGTTGCTGAGTCAAAAAAAAAAAAAAAAAGAAAAAAGTTCATACCGATTACATTTGAAGAAATATAAAGAAACTGAAAAGATAACGTTGTTTAAAAGCAAATAGTTTGATCAGTTGAAGATTATAAATTGCTGATAAAAAAGAGGCAAACAATGAAAGTGTCATTTTGAACAAAATATATATAAGTTTTTTTTTTACATTTCGTCTTTGGTGATCGGGAGATCTTATTTATTAAAAAGGAGAATAGAAGGTAATAACATACCACAAACATTAAATTAGTATATCTATATACTAATTTAATGTTCGTAGTATGTTATCACTTTCTATCCTTCTTTTTAATAAATAGGATCTTCCGATCAAATAATTTATAATCTGGAAACTGTGACACACGTATGTACGTACGTTAAAGGTGCTACGGTATAATTAAATATATATATATATATATATATATATATATATATTGAAAAAATTCGTGTTTCTCTCTTTTTAGCCTTCATTTCCATTTATCACGTTGCGTACACCTGATGGACTTCTTTTTTAAGAAAAAGGAAAAAGGAAAAAGAAAAAGGAAAAGGAAAAAGGAAAAAGAAAAAGGAAAAGGAAAAAGAAAAAGGAAAAGGAAAAAGAAAAAAGAAAAAGAAAAAGAAAAAAGAAAAAGGAAAAAGAAAAAGGAAAAAGAAAAAGGAAAAAGAAAAAGGAAAAAGGAAAAGGAAAAAAGAAAAAGAAAAAGGAAAAAGGAAGAAAAAGGAAAAAGGAAGAAAAAGGAAGAAAAGGGAAGAAAAAGGAAGAAAAGGGAAGAAAAAGGAAGAAAAGGGAAGAAAAAGGAAGAAAAGGGAAGAAAAGGGAAAAAGGAGGAAAAAGGAAAAAGGAAGAAAAAGGAAAAAGGAAGAAAAAGGAAAAAGGAAGAAAAAGGAAAAAGGAAGAAAAAGGAAAAAGGAAGAAAAAGGAAAAAGGAAGAAAAAGGAAAAAGGAAAAAGGAAGAAAAAGGAAGAAAAAGGAAGAAAAAGGAAGAAAAAGGAAGAAAAAGGAAGAAAAAGGAAAAGGAAAAGGAAGAAAAAGGAAAAGGAAGAAAAAGGAAAAGGAAGAAAAAGGAAAAGGAAGAAAACTTACCAATGAAAATCCAATACCAGCCAGGGAAGATAAACCAGAAGAAACTTTGATAAGTTCTACAAAAAGTTTTGTTCGATCTAAAATTAGTCCTGCAATAGCTGCACCAATGACACCACCTCCAATTAAAAGAGCACCACATAATCCTGAAAATGTCTGCAATTCGAAAATAAAATAAATACTTTGTTCGAATTAAAATCTCTGCGAAAAAAAAAAATTAAAAAAAAATGAATTCATGTTTTTGTTTTAAATATTTTGCATAGATGTGTGCGTATATGTATATATATGCATAAATGTGTGCGTGTATATATATAGATATATATATGCATAGATGTATGCATATAAACATATATATAAAATAGGTCCTTATTAAAAATTACATATTTAAAAAAAAATACAAAAAAGTCCCCATTTTGTTTTAAAATTCAAGCGCGACAATTCAATTCAAGCTACCGAGATTTTGTTTATATTCAACATAATTAAAACTTTATTTGTTAAAAGTTGTAAATTTTGACTTTCTTAGTTAAAAAAAACAAAAACAAACTATTTGATCACTGTATGTGGTTTTTGGAATATGACATCTTTATTCTGTGACAAGTATGTACATCAATAAATATTTTTTCTTTATAATTGTTATTTTTTTTAAATAAGTATAATTCTAAAAAGAATAGTAATAACGAGATGTGTTTCATACTGGAGTCGGGCTTAGTAGCAGTATAGAAATATACTTATGGCAAGTAAGTTACATGCTTCATTCTATAAGTACAGGGGTGCACACACATTTTCAGCATGAGAGCTACTTATGACATGACCAAGTCTAAATGATCTACCACCTACTAAAAATGCAAGACATTACTTATAAATATATTGTAAATTTGAATAAAATAAAATTTGGTTTCAAGCGTACTTGATGCATATTTTATTTTATTCAAATTAAAACAACGTTTCTATTGAACTCTCATTCTTGACGTTATTCACGCGTTACCTACGTACAGTTCAAATATTTCAAAATACAACCGCCAGATACAACGCACAGCTCTATGCAGACAGACTTCTTGCTCCAAATTTACATGGCAAGGAAGAAGAAAAAAAGAAACAAAACAACACACTGGAGATGGAGTCTACTTCCGAAATATATTTGTTATAAATTTCAAGCAAGTAAAATATTTGTTTATTTTCCTAATATTACATTGTGATTTGGCTTTCAAGCGCACTTGATGCATATTTTTATTCAAATTAAAACAACGTTTCTATTGAACTCATTCTTGACGTTATATTGTAAATTATTTTTATATGCAGGTGTACGTTGCATTATTGCATCAACCCATAATGCACAGTAAAGCTCTGCACATTTTTTGTCATTACCTTACTCTGATGACTTGCATTAGATGCAATCAGTCAGGGATGCAGTCTGGATAGTAGCTGCTAATAGTCTCAAGCAGACTTATAGATGCTCATCAGTCATTATAGAGCAGTATTTGAACTTTATGATCATGTGGGAAAAGGCTGATTCACAAAAATAAATGAAACCAAATAATGCAGTCAAGAAAGTAACACATTTATTGATGTTGTGGTCCTCTGTAAGTAAGTTCCATAATTGTCCATGGACTCTGCATCAGCTGAATGTTGACTTGGGGTAATGGGGGTAAGCGAGTTTTGGGTGGGGGTGGGGTTAAGATGTGAAGCTGATGTAGATGTGGATGTTTTCAGATAACCACTTCCCCTGCCCACCTTCTCCATCCAGTGTTTGACAAAAATGAACAAGAACTCAATATAATCATCTCAACGAATATATTTTCAAAGATTTGATGTGGCATGAGATGGCCTACACTGGAGCCAAAACCACCCAATGTCTGGATGCCTATTCTTATTGGTAGATGGTCTTTATACTGTATATCACAACAAAGTATGTAAATACCTCCATTGGAAGATCTGTAGAGAGATGCAACTTGACAGATCGTCAAACATCTGGGTTGGTTAGTTGGTTGTTTTTGTTTTTCGGGTTATTTAATGCCGAATCCAAAGATTTTGAAGAAAATTTTTTTAATAGAATATATTTGTTGTTTTCAAATCAGTTTCTATTTAACCCATAGTTGGGATCCTAACAGGTACTACCACTCCGGGTCAGAGTGGACCTGGGAGCAATGATAATTAAAGGGTGGCTCCACACTCCCCAAAGTCCGCAAGCTAGGGCCTCACCACTGGATATAGTTTAAGGTCATATCCAGGACCCGAACATCTGGGAACATGAAACACCACTGATAACATCAAATGGAATAGTGACCGTGTTCTATGACAAAGATTTACAGGCGGGCAGATACATAAAAGACACGGCCATTAAACCAGACATTGTAATATGGAACAAGCCTGAAAAAACTGCTCATTATCGATGTCATAGTTTCAAATGACTATGGCTTTAATAGAACTGAATGGAAAAAGTTAAAATATCAGGACCTAAAAAATTGATCTAAATACGACATGGTCTCTGAAAGAAATAAACATTATACCGGTTGTGATAGGAGCAACTGGTCTTAATAAAAAAGAATCTTCAGAAATACTTAGAAGCAATTCCTGGAATACCAAGCTGTACCAAAATACAAATAGCAGCCATAAAGAGAACAACATCTATTCTTAAAAGAGCCCTCGGATATAAATACCAATCATAATGAAAGCAAGTATTAGCTCAAGGACGGAGTTAGCGCCCTTGACCTAACCAGAAAGAAAGGGAAACATACTCAAAAAATCATCACAGTTTGAAAGAACTTGGTCTATATGACGTGCGGGACTGTCTGGACTATACTCACCTTAGGTGGATTGAAGCGGCTTCTTCCAAAGGAAGAAGTTTCATGGGAATATCAAACAAGTGAAGAATGCATGACCCCCCCCCCTCCCCCATGAGTGCATAGTGAATGAGGCATAAAACCAGAATTTTGCCAGGGTCATCCATACTGAATTTATATTAAGAACAATAGCCTCCACATTTCAGGAAAATCTAATGGATGGATCAAACGCTATGGGGCAAAAAGTGTTATTTTTGGCCATTTTGGGACATTTTTGATCTCTTTTAAGCCCTGGGGATGCCGAATCCCAGCGTAAATGGATAACGATGCAGTTTCAGGCCTTCACACATGTATGTTTGCATTGATCACTGAAAAACCACTATATAGTCAGACATATCATTTTTGTTAAGAAATATGAAAAAAGAGCCACAAAAAGGGGCGTTGTTTAGCACTAAAAGTCCCCGGGGATACAAACCAGAATTTTGCCAGGGTCACCCATACTGGATTTATATTAAGAACAATCGGCTCCACATTTTGGCCACGTTTCAGAAAAATCTAATGGATGGATAAAAAATTATGGGGCAAAACGTGTCATTTTTGGCCATTTTGGGGGCATTTTTGACTTCTTCTAGGTCCCTGGAGACGCAACGGGAATTTTCACAAAAAAATTTTTCTATTGCGCACATCTATTTAACGAAATACAATTTGAGGCAAAATTTCAAGAAAAACTAATGGCAATCTGGCAATCGTCTGGACACACAAACGCAAGTCCGTCTCCGATAAATCAGGGAATCAAAAAAAAAAAAAAAAAAGGAATACTTACATTATCATATCCATGAGGACATAAGATTTGCTGAATAAGTGTCGATAATGTCGTGAACAGACCAAGTCCTGTACCAAAGCTAAAACACAGAATCAAGTAGGATTTGTTGCGGAAAATCTACAACAGAATAAAAACAAAAGGAGATAACGTGAAAAATTCAAGAGGGAAAAAATCTTTTACTGGAAAAGAAAAAAGCCCAAAAAATATTTAAAAAAGAATTTTAATTCACAGAAATTCCAACTTAATTTTGAGTAGATGTTAAAAAAAAACAACAAAAAAACAAGCTGAGTATGCAGGATTTGTCCCCCCCCCTCCCCAAGCGAAAAATTTACTTTCATCATGACTAATGTTTGTTCAAAATTAAAAAAATATCCAAGGTGTGGTTATTGAGAAAAGTGTTAACAAATGAATGCATGAACAATTTGGGGGGCCATTTTACCCCTATAATGTCCCCCTGGGGGGAGGGGCAATCAGAGTTATCCTGGAAAAACCCGTTCTGGTAGAAATTTACTTTCACCATGACCAATGTGCAAAATTTTAAAAACCCAAGGAGTGGTTATTGAGAAAAGTGCGAACAGACAAACGATTTTGGGGCAATTTTACCCCTATAATGTCTCCTAGGAGTGTGACCAGAGTTATCTCAGGAAAATCCGTTCTGACAAAAATTTAATTTCACCATGACTAATGTTTGTGCAAAATTAAAAAAAAATCAAAAGCGTGGTTATTGAGAAAGAATTTTGTTAAAGTAACTTTCAAGGTTTTATTCCTGATCAAGAAATTATTAACCATTTTATCTTCAACAACCCCAAACACCTTTTCAATCTGCATGTGTCTAATGCACATGGACATGCCTACAAAGTCAGAAAACAGCACAGATTTCATAACCTTTTGCAAACATTTTTTCACGCTTGGATCTGTTAAAGAATGAAACAGCCTGCTTCAATAGTTGAGTGTAAAGTCACTGCATTCCTTAAAATCCTTATGGTTTCCAAAATTTGCAAAAAACTATACCAAATGCCCTCTCCTCTCCATGCACACACGCACACACACACACACACACACACACACACACACACACACACCATGATTCATACAATTCACTGACAATTATGCATTCACGTTTGATTAAAAATTTTCGGTTTAATAAAAAAAGGCACATTTTTACTGACTTGTTTTAATCCTATGAAAAACGGTTCTGATTTTTCTTCAGCGCTCACAGTTGGAGGGGTAGGAGGAAGGGAGCTACATACACCAAATGTTGCCATCAATACGGATATTACAGCTGGGATGGAATAAATTTGTAACTGAAAAAGAAAAAAAAAGTGTAATCAGTATTAAAAACTGTGAATCATTAAATACAATCTGAAAATGTCATAATTAAAAAAAATTTTTTTAAAATTAAAATAAAAAATTATTTTGGAATTTATTTATTTTTTTTTTAAATAATTAGAAATATTAAGAAATTAAAAAAAAAATAAAATCAATACTTAAAAACTAATTTAAATGTAATGTGAACAAGCCAAGCATGTGGACCCCTACCCCCAACGAGTGAAAAATTTACTGAACTGACTACTGAAAGCGAGTCAAGATTTCTAGTCTTTTCTTTTTTTTACTGTAATCCTCTAAGGAAATTAAAAGAACTCTTCAGCAACACAAAATGGCCACTGACAAATCTCGGCTCCAATGTTCTCTCTTAGCTGTCAAAAACTGTTGCCCAGGCCACTGGAAAAATGGTGGGATCCTTCTACCGCTCCAGAAGATATCTCACTACTGATGCAATTCTGCCAAGTACATCCAAAGATGGAGTACTGCTGCCACATCTGTGCTGGAGCTTCAAAAAACAGCCTTTACAAAGTACAAAATAGACTTTGTGGCTTAGTGAGGGATGCTCTCTTCTCTTCCCTGCAACCTCTCCCACAGAAGAGACGTTGCGAGCCTGTCTTTGTTTTATCGTTATTTCCATGGCAAGTGCTCGTTCGAGCTCCAATCTTTGGTCCCCCCTCGCCAATCCTTCATGATAAACACTTGTCTAGCTAAAACCATTGTCAGTAATTTCCCCCACTCTTCATCTGTACCTAAATCAGAACGTAGATTCCATGAACATAGCTTTTTTCTGAGAAGTGCATGCCTGTGGAATTCTCTTCCGTTTGCCTGTTTCCCACCTGACTTCAACTTGGACATCTTCAAGTCCAACATAAACAAATTCCTGATTAATCGCCCCCCCCCCTTAAGTAAGACACTTTATCAAATCTCAAAATCAAACTATTACTACGATATTATCCCATTGATTATTGTACACAAAATAATCCTTATCCCCAAGTGGCTTCCGGGCCTTGATAAGTGGTGATCCCCATGTAAAAAAAAAAAAAAAAACTAAACTTCCTCAATTTGTTCTTAACATAATTGTTCTCTTATGCAAATGAATACCATTTAAAAGAAAATCTAATTTTTTTTTTTTTTTTCACTCACATTCACTCCTAACAAGATATATCGCCACTTGGACGTAATGAGCTACTATTTGGGATCATGCTTAGGAAAGATTAACAAGATGTTGGTTTACATTACATTTAAACTTCTGCATATCAGTACAGTCAGGGAAGCAGGAAGGGAACTCTAAAGTTTAGTTGTTCAAGAGAAGAAACTATTAGAGTAGAAAGCTTTCTGGCATTTAGGGACATCAACAGTGAAGGGGTGAGATTTTGTTGTTAAGCGGATTTGTCGGGGATATGTATGTCGAGGGAGCACAAGTGCAACAAATTCATCAGAGCACATTCTTTAAATTATTTGTAAGACAGGCACAAGGATACAACATTGCAGCGATGGGACAAAGGGGAACCTATTAGATTGGAAATGCTATCCAAAAGGCACAGACTAGTGGCAGATGCATCAGCCCAGATGTGGCAACAATACTCCATGCATGGGCGAATGGTGGCCTTGTAGTGGTACAGGATACTCTCAGGCGTGAGTAGTCTTCTAGCTCGATAAAGGGAACTCACCTTCTTTGCAGCAGCCTTTGCAATGTCCTCAATGTATTTGTTCCAGTTCAAATTGCCCGCAAATGTTAGGCTGAGTAATAGCAAACACAAGTTTTCTTTTTTTTTTTTTTTGTTTTTTTTTCACTGAAAATCAATTGTGCAAAATAGTCTGCATGCTTCACAGCTGGTAACCTTTCATTTTCTTCTTCATTGTTAGCGTAACCTTTAACTTTTAAACACAGATACATCGTAACGAGTTACAAACTCTCAACAAAGATAATATCAGGCTGACAAGTTCTTGTGTTTTTTTAACTTTTAAATTCAGATGAACATATTGCGGCTCAAACAAAAATTTATTGATCAAAATAAGCACCATCAGAATGAACACACTTTTGCCAACGCAAAACAAGTGTATTTATGCCAGTGATATAAAAATCTTGCGTTCTGGTGGTGGTGAAGTCGCTGAAGGCGTTTTTGATATCGCTTAGGTATTTGAAGCATTTCTCATGCAGAAAGTTGTTGAGATGCTTGTAAAAGTGGTAGTCGGTAGGTAAGAGGTCTGAAGAGTATGGTAGATGAGGCAGACTTTTGTAGTCCAATTCATTCAACTTCTGCAGGGTCGGTTTAGAAATGTGCAGTCAGGCATTGTTGTGGAGGAGAATCGAGTCTTTTCTGTTGACTAATGCTGGGTGCTGTTGTTGAAGTTTCTGATGCATTTCATCCATTTGTTGACAATACTTCTCCCGACGTAATGGTTTTACCTGCATTGAAAAAACTAATGGATGAGACTGGTAGCAGACCACCAAACAGTCAGAATGACCTCCTTTTGGCGCAGCTCTGGTTTCCGGAAGTGTCTCATGGAGTTTTGTTGGCATCTAACCACTGAGCTGAGTGTCGCCGGTCATCATAAAGAACCCACTTTTTGTTGCAAGTTAAAACCTGGTCAGGAAACGGGTTGTTCTTGTTGCGTAAAAGAAAAGATGACACTTCATAATGGCATTTCTTTTGGTTGTCGTTCAAATCATGAGGCAACCATTTATCAAGATTTTTGGTCTTTCCAATCTCTCTCAAATGGTTGGAAATCGTTGTATACTTTACATTTAATTCAGAAGCAACTTTTTGAACAGTTGTGCGTGGATTGTCTTCGATGAAGACTCTTAACTGATGTTGTCAAAAATCTGTTTAAATTTATGGGCAAATATCTGTTTAAATTTATGTATGTATGTTTGTATGCCTGCCTAAAACTTTCGACAGAGGAGATCGATATAGTTTTGAAGCTCGACCCTTCGGATGGCAAATATCGAAAAATTGGCCAAAAACATTAATTCCTTCACCCTAAACTGGGTACTTTTTTACAAGGAGGGTCGTTTTTTTTTTGCTAACATTTTTTGAAAGTCATTCAACCCCCGCTTCCACGACGTCGCATAAAAGGCGTTATTTCGAACACCCATGATGTCACAACCACTGAGAATTTTTGCATTTCATAAACTTACCTAGATTATTATCCATGGTGCTTGAAAAAAGCGTGTTTATGACAAATGAAAACTTCCACTCTCTGAGATGGCAGCATACTAAATGTAAGCAATGGACAATTGCAATCTGGGGATATCTGGCATCTACCCAGATACTGAACTAATACGTACAAGGCGTGTTTGAATCAATTCACACTTTATTTATGCCATTCAATTATTTACAACTGAACAAATTAGTTTGATCAGGTCATAAAGGGTTAAAGATGCTTCTTTGTTTTTTATGTCAATGAAATTAATGTTTTTTCTTTTTTCAATTTTGTTTTTAAACATTTTACTTTGACTACGTATTGAGATTAAAAATGAAAGTAGTTAAAATCTTTAATATTTCAAAATAAGACAAATTTCATGTATTTATTATGTTAAAAAATATTGTGACAGACAGACGGACAAAACTCATTTATATAAGACTAGCGAGGGGTATCCGGCGTTGCTCGGGTATTTGGAGGGGTGTGTGGAAACTCTGGGGCTGGGGGGGTGGGGGTATTAAAAAAAATAAAATAAGTATGAGGATCGAACCCGAACCGTTGAGGCAAAGTTGTAAATTAAATTAAAGTGTGAACAAAAAAAACGTGTGACGTTAACCATTGCCCCACCGCGAGATGCTAACGGAAACACGTTTGAATTTATTTAATTACTTGGATTTGGCAGGTGCCCGTTTTAATGAGTTAATGAGGTCAAGTTTGACTGCGGGATAGTATTCATTTACTGCGGAACGCTTTTTTTTATTTTTATTTTCCCAAGATGTTATAGGAAAAAAGACTAACCCACATGCGGCGAGCGACAAATGTTGAATATTTATCTTCCCGAAATCAAGCAAATTAAATAGACAGGCGAGCTTCATTGTTAACTGTGAGATATTACGATTTATATGTGATATAAAAAGTTTTAAAAAGTTGTGAAGCGACCAACCGCTTCTCTGAAAAAAGCCTTTTGCAGACATACAGAAAAAGCGAACACACATACATACATTTTCGCTTTTATATTTATCGATTTTAAAATGTCAAAAAACATAACTGTTTAATTTTAAAAAATTTAATTCCGTTTTTAAAAATACGCTTTGCAGCCTATTTATTTTAGTGTAATTTTATTACAATTGTTACAATTTTAAGTACATTTTTGAAGAGAAAGATTCGGTTTATTTAAAAAGTATTTAGCTGAAGAAAATTTGTTAATAAAGATTCCACTTGATACAATTTAAATTAAGGGACATTCGTTTTATTTATGACAAAAATATTAAGCCAACAATGGCTATTTTTATGGCATAAGAAAGTTAACTTTTTAAAAATATTATTTCTAATAGGCACATTATTTTAAGAGGAATATTAACAGAAAATTATACAGAAAGAAGAAAGTAACCATGATAAGGTTGATTAACAAAATTACAATATACAGCACGATCACATTGACACACCAGTTCTCGCCAGATTACTGAAGTTAAGCAATGATAAGCCTGGCCAGTACCAGATGGGTTACCATTTGGGAAGGTTAAGTGCTGTATGTACCATACCGAATCATAGAAAATTTGAGGTTGGTATCTGGGGGTGCATTTAATTCACTGGGGGGGATGTACCTCTGATTCAAGATAGAATGCCACGGGAAACTACCGTCTTTACATGTCTTCCCGAGATTACCATGGCTCTATAATTTGGATAGCTGTGATCGACGCTGATAAAACAGCAAGGCTGCTGCATGTATGCATGCATGCTAGCACGTAAAACGGACATTAAAGCAAAATACTCACCAGCAACGGTATTTTGTCACCTGATGTCACAATGGCAGGAGAAACCAGATTAGCTATCATGATACCAAGCGGGTTGGCTGGAATAAAATCAAATGGAATAAAGCAAACAGAAATAAAACTTAAAACTATAGAAAATCTCTACTATTATATAAAAGTCACTTTGTGTGTGTTCTTTCCTTATAGGTTCCAAAACAGCTGAGCCTACCTTTTGCAAATTCCACACAAAGCTAATTTATATGTCTGGCAGTGTTCTTAGATATGTTTTGTACAGAAATTCATCTGATAAGTACCGAAAATCGAAAAAAATCAGATCCTAAAAATAGTCCTTTCTTATAGATAAAAAAGAATTTTTACAGGGGAATATTTTATGTTACACCAGCAAGTGAAATAATAAAATCTCAACAATTCATTTCTTCTTCTAAAAAAAAATTGACATCTTGAAATATAGCTCAGATCGACTACAGATCAAATGATTCACGGTTCCAGCCTGGGTATACCTTACCATTTTATTTTAATTTGTTTTTATTAATGACTTCAATTTACGATAAAAGAAAAGATACCATTTAAAATCACCACAAATCATTTCTTCATTTGCATATTTTAAAACTAAACATTAATCAGAAGTGTCTTTTCCAGGGCATTCATCGTCAAGCGCAAATATCAGCTGACATGATATTGTAAACAAACACAGACGGAATTTGATGAACGACATTATCATTATTATGTTTTTTGTGCGAATTAGTCCACAAATTATTCCTTGTAATATATAATAATCAATAGAGGATTGATTCTATAATGATACATACACAATCTGCATAAATTAAAATATCATGTTTAAGTGTATCGTATGACCAGGTAATGCCAAGCGGCCAACTAGTATATATATATATATATATATATATATATTTCTGTCGAAATATATATATATATATATATATATATATATATATATATTTCTGTGGAAATATATTTTCTTATAATATATACCAATCCTTATTTAAGAAGCTCAATATAATTACAGAGCAATTTAGTGAATAAATGACTATTTCTTCTGATGAGTTGAGAGCATAATAGATTCACTGATTGATATAATAATTAAGTGATTGATTTTGCGCTATGGAACAGATACTGTCAAGAATTGTAAATGTCAACTGAATTAAAGGAATAACTTATAAGATGGTCAACATCATGAACTTTGGAATACAGTCTTTTGTCATTTATTCATTATATATGTTTTTAAAAATAATAAATAAATAAAAAATATGTCCAAATAAAAAATGGGCGACTTTCTAAGAAAAACACCAGATCTCCGAGGCGGAGATGTTAACCTTAATATCGTTAAAAAAAAAAAAAAAAAAAAAAAAAAAAATCAACAACAAAAACTATGTAAACAGATAAACGATAAAAAAACTAAACAGTAAATTGTCTATGGCATCATAGCGTAATGGGTTAGGATGCTGGACTGAAACACATAAGGTTCAGGTTTGAATCCTAACAACAGTCAAGCTATGCTGAAGAGGAGTAGGGCTTTGAAATACGTGTGTCCGTAGATTACTGTTTTTAAAAATAATAAATAAAAAATACGTCCAAATAAAAAATGGCCGACTTTCTAAGAAAAACACCGGATCTCCGAGGCGAAGATGTTAACCATAATATCATTTTAAAAAAATCAACAACTATATATATATATATATATATATATATATATATATATATATATATACACACACACAAACATACAAGGCACATTCCAAAAAGTAATGCCTCCTAATATTTTTATTTTGCCTGAATGAATCAGACTTTACATTTTAAAAGACTCTTGTATGAGAAAGCAGGCTCCAGACGCACATGCACAGCCATTGCTCATCATTGGCAAAAGTGCATCGAAAAGAATACATACGCAATCTGCATAAATTAAAATATCACGTTTACGCATATTGTACGACTGAGTAATGGCGGGCATCCAGCTAGTAACGGAATAAGCTACATTTCTGGATTTGGATAAAAAAAAATTGACGATGGAATAGCTATCTAAAACAATGTTTGATAAAAAAAAACAAAAAAACTTCTTCCCGTTTTATAGTTTATATGCTGCATAAAAACAGCACCTGCCCTGTTCATATGTTTCATAGAAGCATTATGTCAAAGTTTCTAAGAATAACTCACATTACTTAAAAATTGATAAATTTTAAACTCCCAGTTTCTGTCTTAATAATAAAAATTAAAAAATAATAAAAGTAAAATATTTAGAAAGTAAAATAAAGCATTTGTCAGATATTCTGATGCTTTTAAGTCATATCAAATTAAAGTAAATTAATAGACAAAATCCAAAACTACTTCGTATAACGTATCTAAATAATACATATAAGGTAATATAATATCCAGAAAACCATAAACTTGTGTACAGGGTGAACAATAAAATTGTCGCCCTAGAAAAGATGACATGATTCCATTTCTGTTTGATGAAATCCGTTTTTTTTTTTTTTTGTGTTGCTGACCATCTACTAGTTGGCCAGCTATGTATAAATCCCAAGAGCAACAGGAGCCTTGATTGAGATTGTCAGACTGACTTGGTTGTTATCGTCACAACGTTTCGGACGTTTTACCCTCCGGCCTTCGTCAGGTGTTTTGTATCGAAACGTTGTGCCGATAACAACCAAGATGAGGAAGTCAGTCCGACAATCTCAACCAATGAAAACATCTCATCTCAAAAATACAGACAATTACAACAGGAGCCTTCTATCATATTTGAAAGTGACAAAATGTTCAACGAGCGAGATCGGAGATGTGCCGCTCTACAACTCATGCTCTCTATCAATCCAAGACAACAAGATCACTGCCAGCATCCTCAAAATGCATCACTGGATTGCCAAAAATAACAGGGGCGTATCCCAGGGTGATGAAAACAAAGTTTCCAACCACGGTTATGGTCTTTGGTGTAGTCTCAAGTGAGGGTCACATCATGCCGGGTCACATCTTCGAAGTTGGCTTGAAAGTTAACATCAAAATGTACCTGGATGAGCTGAAGAGGTGGTGATTTCTTCTTGCAATCAGGTGTAGGACTCGGCGCTGGCCCACAAGTCCAAAGAGACCCACCCTGGCTTCAGAAGTTGTGCTTTGACTTTGTACCCTTCTCTCACTGGCCCCCTTCCTCTTCCTACCTGAACCTACTGGACTACTTCATTTGGTCACATGTCGAGAACATCACCAACATGATCTCCCATAACACCAAAGCCAGCTTGATCACCGCCATCTGCCGAGTATTTGCCAAACTCCCATCAGTGCTTGTGAAAAAGGCATGCTCCCAGTTTCGGACCCATATATGGTAGTGTTTGAGGCTGAAGTCGGCTACATTGAATAGATGTCAGCTCTACTACATAATCCAGTTACCTGAATTGATTTTTTCAATAAAAGTTTTAAAATAAATCTGTAATGTTGTTTTCTTTAGATCAACACTTATCATTCCACCCTGCATATATTTTTTTCAATAAACTATAATAAGATATTATAAGTAAATAATAATAATAATAATGTAAATATATAAAAATATTAACAAATGAATAAAAAGGGGTGATAAATAGTATAATGGATCTGAACCCTTTAAAATACAACAGTTTTGTAAATAACAAACACTTTCTTTTTTGAAGGCAAAGGCGTATAATTCAAGGAAGACATATTTTTTTAATAACATTAGGTTAGCAAAATTAATCTCGAGCAAGAAACTAAATCTGATACCACAAAGGTTTTTGTTCTTGTTTTTTTTTTTAAGGGAGGTGGTGTTTAATCAATACTGCTGGGCAGCCATGATTTCATATACTGTTTTGTTTTTAAATCCTCGGTAAACAACTGATCACCAGTTGTTTAATAACAACTGAAATAATATTAGGACCAATGTGAATTCTCGAAAGCAAACTAATATAATACTTGCAAAAGACTTACTAGCAAAATATAGAGATGTTTCGTTTGTATTACTGCAAAATTCATTAAATACGCACATATATTTTTCCCAAACATACAAACAGAATTTTTCCGATTCCCTATAAAGTTCTAACACCGAGTCATTAACGCTGGTAATGTATAAGCATTTTTACTTACACATGGCTGATAGCATGTTGGCAGTTGCTCTTTGTTTTTCGCTAAACCATAAAGCAGCCAGTTTTGTTGGACAGAATACAACAAACGGTTGAGCACAAGCAGCAAGGCTTTGGCCTATTATGAGCAAAGGGAACTGGTAAGGTTTGGGGATGAACTCTAAGCAGCTAATCACTCGAAACACAGAACCAATGAAATTCAACCAAGAACAGAGAAGAATCTGAAAAAGAAAAAAATTTTAATTGCATGTTTAAGTTCATTTAATCTGTCATTAAAAAAATACCATTTTCATTTGAGTGTTGTTTGTACGTTTCGGTCGGGTAAGGGTTAGGAATCTGAAAAAGAAAAAAATTTTAATTTAAAAATTAATTTATACCCCCCCCCCCACACCCACACTCCATGTTTAAGATCATTAAAAAAAATACCATTTTCATTAGAAGTGAATATTTTAGATTACTTCCATCAAATATTATAATCGGACTATTATTCTCATCTTGAGTGTTGTTTGTACAACGTTTCGGTCGAATTAGCATTCGACCATCTTCAGGCATGTTGACTGTTATCTTGGAAAAGAAAGTTACTGGTTCTGTAGATATTTTTGTATTTTTTTTGAGTTAGTCTCTATTTTATAGCTATTGTTTTATATTTATAAAAGAAAAAAAATTGGTTGACAAAGGAGAGGCAACTCTAATAAAGATCGACAGGATTACTCCTTTCAATTGCCGAAATTTTAAGGGTGTATAATGTTTGTTTTTTTCTCCAATTAGAGGCTCCCAAATGCTGCTAATCTCTAGGCTTGGTCTTCCTAGTAATTTTTCTTTTTTTTTTAGCATATGTGCTGCCCCCTTGTGTTACCTGATCTGCATCTTGCATCCCTGTCAATTATTTTGACCTTATTCCACCATTTGACCGAAATGTTGCACAAATAATTCAAGATGAGAACAATAGTCCAATCAATACAGGTAATATAAACAATCAGCCCTCATCTAAAAAAATTTAGAACTTGAATATTTTATGTTATTCTATGTATTTAAGAATAGATATGAAAATAGGATTCCTATACAGGGTAACTCCATTCCTCTCCTCCAAATATCATACATGGAATTGTTGAATTCACAATCCTTTTCATAATCTGGTGCATCTGCTACTAGTCTCTCCTGGTTAGTGTTCAAGAGAGAGTCACCAACCTGATAGGTCCTGAACTGTCATCTGAGCTTCAACCTCTGTCCCATTGACAAAATGTTGCATCCCTCTGCCTGTTCTACAAGTATTTTAATGGTGAATGCTCTAACGAACTACAAGCCCCTGTATCCCCTTGAAGTAAATACCCCTGACAAACCCAGCAAGCAGCTAAATCTCACCCATTCACAGTAGAGATCTCTAGGTGTAAGAAAACTTTCTACTCCAATAGTTTCTTCCCCAGAACTGCTAGACTTTGGAACTCTGTTTTGGAATTCTGCTTTCCCAACTGTACTGACATGCAGAAGTTCAAGTGTAATGTGAACAGACATCTTGCTACTCATCTCCCTTCATAATAACCCTGCAACTTATGTCCCCGATAGTAGCCCCCTACTTCAAAGTGGCACTGTGCCTTGTTTGGGGTAAAAATTGAATAAAGAAATTAAAAAATCCAACCATATGCTGTACAAATAACTTCAATCTATGTCTGACTTGTCCACCAAACTACAATCATGAATGTCCAACAGTTTTTGTTTTATCACTGTTCAATGATAAAAGAGGACACTTTGATGAAGGGGGTTTCATACTCCCGAGTTTTATCTGCGTCCTTATCTCAACGATAACGTCTACTGAAACCATTCCTGAACTGAAGAGAGCCATCACAGCTAAAATTAGGGCACAAAAGAAGAGCATATCAGAGTTGTATTTTTTTTTTTTTTTTTTTTTTACATTGTATCGAGATGTGAATGGCAATAAAAACAAAGATGGTGGACAAGTCAGAGAAAAACTAAAATTTATTTGTTCCAAATATATATATATTTTTTTTTTACAAGAATCACCACTTATCAATGCCCAAAGGCCACTCGAGGATAAGGATTACAAACGTATTATGAAATTTTCTTAAAGATTCCACAGGTAAGTATTTAATTTGGGCCGTTTTGTATGAGAAGCTGTTCTTGAAATGTAGCAGATTTCCATACCAGAATGTCGATAAAATATTACGTAATGACTTAAGTATCAAGTTGACAAGAAAGTTTTTGCGGTTTTTAACTTTTAAAATTCAGATGAACATATCTTGGCTCAAAAAAACAAAAATTTATCGATCGAAACAAGCACCATCAGAATCAACACACTTTTGCCAACGCAAAACAAATGTATTTATTTCAGTAATGTAAAAATCTTGAATTTTGGTGGAGATGAAATCGCTGAAGGCACTTTTGATGTTGCTTAGGTTTTTGAAGCATTTCTCACGCAGAAAGTTGTTGAAACGCTTAATAGTCGGTAGGTAAGAGGTCTGGAGAGTATGGCAGATGAGGCAGAGTTTCATAGCCCAATTTCCTTAACTTCTGCAGGGCTGGTTTAGCAATGTGTGATTGGGCATTGTCATGGAAAAGAATTGGGCCTTTTCTGTTGACTAATGTTGGGTGTTGTTGTCGAAGTTTCTGATGCCTTTCATCCATTTGTTGACAGTACTTCTCTGCCGTAATGGTTTTGCCTGCATTAAAAAAAATTGTAATGGATGAGACCGGTCGCAGACTATCAAATAGTCAGCATGATCTTTTGGTGCAATTCTGGCTTCAGGAAGTGTCGGCATCTAACCACAGAGTTGAGCATCGCTAGTTGTTGTAAAGAACCCACTTTTCATCGCAAGTCACAACCTGGTAGAGAAATGAGTCATTCTTGTTGCGGAAAAGGAGGGAAGAGAGACTTCATAACAGTGTTTTTTTTTGATTGTCGTTCAATTCGTGATTTTTGTTTTTCCAATCCTCCTCAAGTGGTTGAAAAGCGTTGTATATGTTATGTCTGATTCAGAAGCAAGTTCTCAAACAGTTGTGCGTGGATTGACTTTCTACTAAAGATCTTAATTGATTGTTGTCAACATCCGATGGCCGCCCACTGTGCTCATCATTTTCAAGACTTGTCGCCGCTACAACATCTTTAACCCCCCATTGTGCTGTGCGTTCAGTAATGGTTCCTGGACCAAATGTTTCATTGATACTGCAGCTTTTTGACCTAGCTTGAATTGAAATAAGAAAATTGTGCGAATTTGATTTTTTTTCCATATTTTATTCAACGTTCTGAAAAAATAATTGTTTTAAAACAATTGTAATTTAAACGATTAGATAGAGTGAAAAACGCTCTTTAAAATGATATATAAAATAAAGGTATTATAACGAAAACTTATTTGAAAATTCATTTGAAATCAAAATTATAAATTCTGTAAGAACTTTCTTCAATCTAATATAATTAATTCATCATGTAATTCAAAACTGATTTCCAATAAACATGGATTCAATATCAAAAAAAAAAAATGGTTTCAAAATAAAATGTACAGCTTTTTAGAACTTGGCATATCCAGTGAGACAAAAATCGACCAAATGCCACAAAGTGCAATATCTGTTCTGATACTACATTTCATCTTTTGCCCTTTGTCAATGAAGGAGAAATCCTTCTAGAAGGAGGTAATTTAAAATTTTTTATCCCAATCCAGAGTGCCTTTTTTTTTTCTGAAGAGCATTAAAAACTGACCTTGTGTCGAACTTTGTGCTGTACCATGGGTACACAAATAGTGCAGCGAATAGACTCGCACCAGATCAAAATTTCAGATGTAAGAGATATCTCGAATTAGAACACCCAACTGTGGCTTACCCTTACTCAAAAGTTGAAATTGGTAGAGTTACCCTATAGGTATTAGGTTGGTGCAAAAATAATGTCGCTTTTCGATGTTCAACTTTTATATAAAAAACATTATTTTTGCACCAACCTCATAGTAGACTCCTTTTACTACGTAGGAGAAATGCTAAATGCAGGAGGTGACTAGGAACAAAGTTCGACCATCAGAGTTAAGACAGCTTGCGTATAGCTCGGAGAAATTTTCTCAATCTTAACATCCCATGTTTTCCCAATTATTACCAAACTGCATAAGAAGCATGATGCAGTGAGTGTTGAGCC
Organism: Euprymna scolopes; assembly: GCF_053919585.1. Classification (NCBI taxonomy): domain Eukaryota; kingdom Metazoa; phylum Mollusca; class Cephalopoda; order Sepiida; family Sepiolidae; genus Euprymna; species Euprymna scolopes. Next base: position 160,241,965 of record NC_136489.1, on the reverse strand, counting down.
GTCACTTGCTTGACTATAACAGGGCAATAACTAAATGTAATATTTGTCAGGAGATTCCATATGACATGAAGCGGGTGTATACTATGTACAAGTGTATAAGTCGTGTATCATCTAGTTGTATAAAACTTACGACAACCGATACATTTTAACAACGGACATGTAATAAAAGGGACAAATAACAGTTCTCTGGGGTTGTAACATTGGACCAATCAGAGAAACATACCTGGTCCGTCCCTGATCTAGTCTGATGGATCCTCGAGAAAAGATGTAAAGAAGATTCATCCCAATGAATCAACAAATCTCGGGCTGTCTTTTCAGCAACTTTTATTACCGATGCTTCCCCGTTCGAAAGCTGCAATGCTGGTCCTAGACTATGCATTCTCATCTGCTCTGTCACTCCCAATTCATAACTCATCAAATCATGTTTTTTTCCAACTCTCTACCTAATTCCACATCACTTTAAAACTATGTCGGATTCTAGAGGTCAATCTATTATTGTTTATTTCTAACATTCTTTAACGTTTTTAAACATCTTTACATCAATAATTTTTTTACATCAATAATTTTTTTACATAAATAATTTTTTTACATCAATAATTTTCTCCATAAATATTTATTTTACTATAACATTTTATTTTTACAATTTTTTCAACAATCATAAAAATTGTCAACTAACATACCTTCGGCATTACTCTGCTAATATCTAACGATAAGGCCAGTCTAGATCCAGAACATCAGGTTAGACACTCTACTAAAGGCCTTAGCTACCCCAAGATTTGATGTTCTAATAAGGCCAAATTGTTTTTGCTGGTTCGCGCATGTTAAAAGAAGCAAAGAGGTATATCAGCACTTGTAGAGACTGAAGATTAGACAACAAAAAGAAAGTCGGCTGTCCTAAGAAGACATGAAAAGAAACCATTTAACAAAACTGTAAATAGTGGCAAATGGATGCAGCCAATTGCACAATTGTGAGCACTGAAGATTTGGCAGAAGAAAAGTCAGTCGAAAATCTTGTCAAAGGGAATATACCTAGATAGTGAGCAAGTGAATTGCTTACTTTATACAAAAACTAAAAGGATGGGTTAAGGTAAATATAAAGACTCCATCCTCTCTAAAAAAATTTACTTTCACCATGACTAATGTTTGTGCAAAATTAAAAAAAAAAATCCAAGGCATGGTTCTTTAAAAAAATCCGAACAGATGAACGATTTAGAAGCAATTTTATCCCTATCATGCTCCCTAGGGATAGGGGGAGGGCAACCAGAGTTATCCCAGAAAATCTGTTTTGGCAAAAATTTACTTTCACCATGACTAATGCTGGTGCAAATTTAAAAAAAAAAAAAAAAAAAAAAAAAAAAATCACTAAGTTATTGAAAAAAGTGAAAACAAATGAATGGACAAATGGGAGTGAATTACTAGGTCCAATCCCTCCTTTATCATAGCCCCCACCCCCAATATTTTTTAGAAAAATTGAAAACGAAAACAGAGTGGCACATGTTACGGCATTAAATAAATCTAAAAACGATAAGCAAAAATCAAAATACTTACGCTAATTCTTAGACCAATTGTATCGAGTAACCAAGTTGCTAAAAACCCAAAAGGAACACTAGCAACGAGGTAGACAAGGGATAACGAGTTGACTGCACTGGAACTTATGTCATAAAAATGAGTGGTCACATCTGCGATGGGAGAAAACGTGATCCAGATCTGGAGGAAGAAAAGAGATAAAAAAAAAAAATGAATATTAAGGATTTGATTATTATTTTTCTTTTTTTTTTTTAAACTGTTTTATTTGTTTTTATGTTGTTCCTATGTACTTGCCTCCCCACGAGGGCAGAGTTAGACACAAGGTCGGTTTTTGATGTGGGGAAAATCCAGCTCCCCAAAATGGGGCACTCTGGATGAGAACAAAAAAAAAAAAAAATTACCTCAGTCATGAAGGATTTCTCCTCCACTGACCGAGGACAAAAAAGGTGAAGTGCAGCATCAGCACTAAAACCCAATTCTTATTGGAACCACAAATTTATATTTTATATACAGCTTGGAGTCAATAGCACTAATGTTCAAGCTCCAAATTTTTTAAAGCTATGATCTCCAGAATATGAAATATTTTTCCACTAATAATTCATACATACTATATATTATTTTAGCGTTTCTATTTTTAAAGGACAAGGACGTTTTTGAAGGCTATGTGAATGTAACTATCCGTTTCTTTTTAATGAATAAAACCTAAAGAATTCAATTAAAAAAACTGATGAAAAATTCCCAATCAAAATCTGTGTCCTCTTTTTTTGCTGTCAGAACTGCACAATTTTCATTGACTCCCAATGAATTTGAAACCTCAGCTTATATAAGCCAATAAGACATTTTAACAATTTTGTTTTTTAATGATATTTATATACTGCCAAATGTTTTCCTTCAATCCAATATATAAAGAAATTTTGCTTAGATTTTAAAAACTAGATTTCTGATGAACTAGATGACTGATTTTCTTAACAGTTTTTAAGTTATGTGCATTAAAAAACAAAAAATAAAAAAACTATTAACATCAAGGATATAGGATGGATAATAAATATTTTCTCATTTTACCATTGACTTTCTTGGAATGAACGTGATGAACCTTTAAGGCAGGGTGCTTTTGTGGAGATTTAAATGTGAAATGAGCGCATGTGGGCAAATTAGAAAAATATCTAATCGTCTTTTTATTCTACCACAGATCAGAAGAGATAAAAAAAACTACAAAACTAAAAGGCTTTTGCTCAGTTTTGCTTTACTATAAGAAAACGAAAATCTACTCAAAGATAGAAGACAAAAATAATAAGTCATTTTCTAAATATCGAGTTAAGGTGATTATTTTATGAGGCTTATGGAGCCAGAATCAGAGTTAATTATCATCGCCCTAGCAACAAAACTACTGTTGATTCACTGTGCAATATTAATCAGTATGCTGGCTGTTGATCTGGCAGGATGAAATCCATATTACTGGTCACTAAATCGATTGCCGAGATGATTTGGCAATTTCTGCATTTATTACAGATCTAAAATAACTTGATCATGACAGAGAGAAAACTAATCTGTTCGTATGTGTGCAATAGTATTAATACTTGTGATGATATTCTCTGTTGTTCATAATGAATTATTCTAATAGAAATATTTTATGCTTAGTTTTATTACATTTGGATGTTAATAAACAAAGAGAGAGTGACGGAAGCAAGAATGATAAACACTGTATAAGATACGAGTTGGAGGTTCTCAAGCAGTATACAGTGAGAGAGAGTGAGAGTAATAGACAGGAACTAAGCAGATATATCTATTAAGAAATCCTTTTTTGTATAACTAAAAATAATACCTTTTTATTTTTTATATCATTAATAACTAACAAAGATACATGTGTTTCGTGCGGGACATTGCTGTATATAAGATTCTACATATAAACACACATTCAAGAAAGAGAACCTGCAGGACTGGTTCCACCATTATATCTTAAGTTGCTTCAGCGTGAGTCTGTCACATATCTGCATTGTTCTGTTTTCTATAAACCTAAATTTTGTTCGGATTTTTTGTTTTAGTTTCACAACTTGGACAGAAATATGAAAGTCATTTAGAATTTTTCTTTTTCAGTTATACAGGGTGACCCCCCCCCTCAAAAAAAAAAAAAAAAAAAAAGCCCCAGAGGACATTCAATTGTTTTTCTGAGCATTTTACAGTCAACGGAGAAAAAAAAGGCCAAAGACACTAGTGTTTTGATGTGATGTTTTGAATATAATAAACTAGTTAGGACCAAAGTTTCATTTCATTCGGACACAACACTAAGAAGCGGGGCTTAATTAAAGTTGGGAGCCCCTTTTTTTTGGAGGGGGGGGGTCACCATGTACTAGCGGGGATGCCTGGCGTTGCCCAGGTGTTTAGGTGGTGTAGTAAGGAACCTCGGAGGGGGTGGGAGGAAGAATCAAAGCAACAGTAGTGGAGGTGCCCGTTGCCCAGGTGTGTGCAAGTGGTGTAATAAGGACCCCCCCCCCCCCCGGGGTGGGGGTTGGGGAATGAAGTGGTAGTAGCAGGGGGGGGGGAATCAAAACAACAGTAGGCAGAGGTATAAAAAAAAAAAAAAAAAAAAAAATGTGCGGGACTTTGCTGTACGCTGGGATACCTACTTTGCAAGCATCCTTGCAGTAAGTGGATGTTGTAAGAGGAACCACTGCTCAAGAGGTTTTAATTTTTTTTTAACTAACCCTAACCTCCTAAAGTGACTGAAATCCAACCATGAACTTTAAAGCAAATAAATTATATCAAAGTTAACACTGATATTGTTATACATAAAAATTGAAACAATTACAAAAGAACACAATGGTTAACATTTGTTTAGTATCACAAATGCATTTTTATTAAAGACTAGCGGAAGGGGTATCCGGCGTTGCCAGGGTGTTTGGAGGTGTGTGTTTGTCGTGGGCAGGGCGGGGGTAAAATAAAAAAAAAAAAGTTTTGGTAGGTAAGTATGAATTTTAGATATAGATTACTTGGACATGGATCAAACAATTTGATTTGAGCACAAAACAATAAATGGTAAGAGCTTATAATTGGGGTCAAAGTTTTAAAAAAAAAATTGATCTCTGCAGTGTCTACCAAATTACTCAGCCAATTTTTGGTCTAAACATTTGAAATTTTACATAAAGTGTATTCAGAAAGAGGGTAAGCTTTTTAATAGTTTCTTTTTTTGCTGAAAATTTGGCTTCCAAAGGGTCAAAGATGAAAAGATTTTACCTTTGTGGTCTCTAGCAAACTATTAAGCCAATTTTGGGTCTAAACATTTGAAATTTGACATAATGGGTATTCAGACAGACAGCAAGCTTTTTAATCAGTTTTTGGGCGAAAATTTGGCTGCCAAGAGGTCAAAGTTGAAAGAGTTTACATTTGCAGACTTTACCAAATTCCTCCGTCAACTTGAAATTTTAGATTTAGGTTACTTGGACATGGGTCAAACATTTTAATTTGAGCCCAAAACAATAAATGTTAAGGGGTCAAAGTTAAAAAAATTTGATGCCTGCGGTATCTACCAACTTTTCTCTATGGTAGTTAAGGAAGTCTATTATACAGAAAAGCATTACCATACATATTCACACTTTTTAATATATACATATGCACATAAAGTTATGAACAGTACATAGGGTCTTAACAAAGCTGGGTGGAACTGCTAGTATATCTATATATCTATAAAAGTGAAAATGTGTGTGTGTGTGTGTGTGTATATACATCTCCCTACCAAATAACTGTCAATTTTCGGTCTAGAGACTCGAGATTTGATATAAAGAGTATTGAAATTTGGAAAAATCTTTTTAATCAGTTTTCGGCTAGAAATTTGGCTATAAAGGAGTCAAAGTTTAACAATTTGACCTTTCAGAACTCTACCAAATTCCTCTGCCAATTTTGGGTCTAAACACTTTAAATTTTAAATGTAGGTTACTTGGACATGGATCAAACTTTTTACTTTGATTGGAGCCTCCAAAAATAAATGTTAAGAGGTGAAAATTGGAGTCAAAGTTAAAAAAAAATTTCTCTACCAAATTACTCAGCAAATTTCTGGTCAAAACATTTGAAATTTTATATAAAAGGTATTCAGAAATAGGGCAAGCTTTTTAATCTAGTTGGGTCAAAAATTTGAGCTGCCAAGAGGTCAAAGTTCAAAAGATTTGACCTTTGTGGTGTTTAGCAAACTACTCAGCCAATTTTGGGTGTAAACATTTGAAATTTATACATAATGTGTATTCAGACATGCGGCAAGCATTTTAATCAGTTTTGGGGCGAAAATTTGGCTGCCAAAAAGTCAAAGTTGAAAGAGTTGACCTTTTCAGATTCTACAAAATTCCTCCACCAATTTTGGGTCTAAAGACCTGAAATTTTAGATGTAGGTAACTTGGACATGGGTAAAACTTTGTATTTTGATTTGAAACCAAAATAATAACTGCTAAGGGGTCAAAATTGGGGTCAAAGTTAAACAAATTGACCTCTGCGGCCTCTATGAAATTACTCAGACAAATTTTGGTCTAAACATTGAAAATTTTACATAAAGTGTATTCACATGCAGGGCAAGTTATGACCAGTACATAGGGCCCGAGCAAAGCTAGGCTGAACTGCTAGTATATAGAAGGCTATCACAATGTGAGGAATGGAATATAGTCGGTGTTGAGAAAGAAATACGAAAACAAGTGAAAATTTACAAATCAATAAGTATATACATATTTGTCTATATATACATATATTTATTCAATTGTGTTAAGTACAAATGTCTTACTTGTAAGGTAGATTGTATGTGACAATTTCCATTATATATTTCGGGATAATCCCTTTTTCAAAAGGTGAATGTAACAGATCTATTCAAAGCATGATGGATGGAAGAGTGAAAACAAATGAATTAAATGGATGTGTGGGGTACTGCGGCAAATATAGGGAGGAGGGGGTGTATATGTATAGCATGTTTTGAGTGATTAACATTGTTGTTGTTTTATATTTTTTTTTAATAATTTGTTGCTTTTTTGCATAATCATTATATATATATATATATATATATATATATATATATATATATATATATTAGCAACTATTATAAAATTTGATCCAAGATCCCAAGGAAAATATATTTTTTTTAAATATTCCAAAAAACCTAAAAATGTTTTATAGACAGCAGAAACACTGTCAGGGTGCACATACATATCACACTAAATATGTTGGGAGTGGGAAGATCAAAAGGTTAGATAAGGAAGGAGACTAACTCAACAGAAAGAACTGACGATAAGATAAGGGTGCACTATAATGCAATCAACGTGCAGAAACTAGTTGACACATTCATCAGTGCAGCAATGTATTTTTTCACTATTTTTATTTTTACTCATAACCTCCAACCCTTATTTTTACCCATTGTAACCTCCAACCCATATTTTTATCCATTATAAACACCAACCCATATTTTTACCCATTATAACCTCCAACACTTATTTTTACCCATTATAACCTCCAACCCTTATTTTTACCCATTGTAACCTCCAACCCATATTTTTATCCATTATAAACACCAACCCATATTTTTACCCATTATAACTTCCAACACTTATTTTTACCCATTATAACCTCCAACACTTATTTTTACCCATTATAACCTCCAACACTTATTTTTACCCATTATAACCTCCAACACTTATTTTTACCCATTATAACCTCCAACACTTATTTTTACCCATTATAACCTCCAACACTTATTTTTACCCATTATAACCTCCAACACTTATTTTTATCCATTACAACCTCCAACACTTATTTTTACCCATTATAACCTCAAACCCATATTTTTACCCATTATAACCTCAAACCCATATTTTTACCCACTATAACCTCAAACCCATATTTTTACCCATTATAACCTGCAAAAATAAAAATGCAAGAGAGCTATATGCTCAGTCCGTTAAATCCAAAGTAGCTGATCAGTAGCTTGGTTCCCACCAGTTTTGGCAAATAACAAATAGGATCGTAAACAGAAGTGTGTGTTCTATCCCAACCATTATCAATGGACCTGAGGTCATCTCGTCAGCATCAGAAAAGGCCAAACTATTTGCCAAGAACCTTGCAGTCAATTCTACCCTATGCGACAAAGGCCATCAACTCCCCATATTTCCTCCTATAACACAGAACACGCTAGGTAACATACAAATATCTGTGCATGAGGTCGCCAAGCTAATCAAGAACCTTGATTCCAGTAAAGCAACTGGCCCTGACGGCATCCCAATCATAGTGTTAAAAAAGCTTCAACCAGAACGTGCTCTCATACTTACGAAACTGTTTAAGCGTTGCCTTAAGGAGAAGTGCTTCCCAACACCCTGGAAAACCTCATCAGTATGCCCTGTATTTAAGAATTCAGGTGATAAGTCATCTCCCTCTCAGTACAGACCAACAAGTCTCCTATGTGTCATGAATATGAGCTGGAATCCATATTAAATAGAGAAATAGTCAACCACCTCAGCAGAAATAACCTTCTTAGTGACATGCAATATGGTTTCCGCTCTGCAAGATCTACTGCAGATGTGCTAATGGTTAGATGTCATAGTTTTAGTGAATCTCTTGACAAAGGCTTCCTTTCTAGGGCAATTGCTCTGGACATATCAAAGGCCTTCGACAAGGTATGGCATAAAGGCCTACTTCACAAGATTTCCAGCTACGGTATAACTGGAAATGTTTTCTCTATCATTAAATCATTTCTCTTTGATAGGTTCATAAGAGTAGTGGTCAATGGACAAAAATCAGAAGCCTGCAGTATTAATGCTGGAGTCCCTCAGGGGTCAATCCTGGGCCCAACTCTCTTCCTGATCTGCATCAATGATCTCCCTAAACACATACTTAAATCATTCGTTGACATCTATGCTGATGACACGACCATCTACTGCAACACATCAAAGACTGTAAATGACAAAGTTCTCTCTGATTCTCTCTCCTCTGATCTCGAGCGTGTGGTTCAGTGAGGGAAGACGTGGCTGGTTACCTTTAATGCATCTAAAACCAAACTCCTATCCTTACATCATCAATGCTCTGATCTCCATCTGGCATCAATTGAAATGGATGGCTCTCGTCTAGGAGAAGCCCCATGTTTTGACAAGCTTCTGGACTTGACCTTTACTCCCGATCTGAAATGGAACACGTACATCAAATCTGTTGGAAAGGTCGCTGGAAAGATGGTGGGATCCTTCTACCGATCCAGAAGATATCTCACTACTGATGCAATTCTCTATCTATATAAAAGCCAAGTACGTCCAAGGATGGAATACTGCTGCCATATCTGGGAAGGAGCTGCTAAAAACAGCCTATCCTGCCTTGACAGAGTACAAAATAGACTTCGTGGCTTAGTGGAGGATGCCCTTTTCTCTTCCCTGCAACCTTTCTCCCACAGAAGAGACGTTGCGAGCCTGTCTTTGTTTTATCTTTATTTCCATGGCAGGTGCTCGTCTGAGCTCCAATCTCTGGTTCCCCTCACCAATCTTTTATGAAAAACACCAGTCTAGCTGAAACCACTGTCAGTAAGTTTCCCCACTCTTTACCTGTGCCTAAATCAAAATGTAGATTCCATGAACAAAGCCTCTTTCTTAGAATTGCATGCCTGTGGAACTCTGTTCTGTCTGCCTGCTTCCCACCTGACTACAACCTGGAGGTCGTCAAGTCCAACGTAAACAAATTCCTGATGACCCCCCCCCCCCGTAAGTAGACACTTTATTAAATATCCACACTAACGTACTGTACATGCAATAACCCTTATACCCGAGTGGCTTCCGGGCCTTGATAAGTCGTGACCTCCTTGTAAAAAAAAAAAATAAAAAATAACCTCCAACCCTTATTTTTACCCATTATAACCTCCAACCCTTATTTTTACCCATTATAATCTCTAACCCATATTTTTACTCATTATAACCTCCAACCCATATTTTACCCATTATAACCTCTAACCCTTATTTTTATCCATTATAACCTTCAACCCTTATTTTTACCCATTATAACCTCCAAACTATAAATGCAAATATTACTACTTAGAACGGCAGGGGCTACTATTTGGAATCATATCTAACAGGGGATTGAGGGGAGAGTTGAGCAGCAAGATGTTTATTCACATTACATTTAAACTTCTGTAGGTTAGTAAAATCAGAGAAGCAAGAAACAGGCTACAAAATTCCAAAGTCAAGCAGTCCAAGGGGGGAAAAAACTACTAGTAGAAGGCTTTTTGGCATCAAATGGTGTGATTTTGCTGCTTGTCCGGTTGGACGAGAGTATTATATTGAGGGGGCACAAGTGCTAGGAGTTCAGAGCACATTTCATTAAAGTACTTGTAAAACAAGACAGGGATGTAACATTGCGATGATGCAACAACGGTTGAACCTATAAGATTTGAAACTTTTTTGGACACTGTCTAAGAGTGAGAGAATAATGTCAGATGCACCAGCGCAGATGTGGCAACAATACTCCATATTAGAGTAAAGTAGGTGGTTAAACGAACGTCAACGTGTGGTTTTCTAGGTCAAAAATCACACCATAGTAGTGGAAAAATGAAATCACAGCACGGATTTTGTAACATAAAAGTCGCTGAAATAAAAGATACAGACAACCTCGTTTCGTAAATCGGACATATTATAATCTAGGGAGTATATAAAAAGTTCTCAGAAACAGTGACCTCCCTCTCCAAAAAAAAGCCTTTGGTGGACATAAGAAAAAAATGCACACACATACACAAACATGAACACATTTTCGCTTTTATATTATAGACTAGCGGGGGTACTCTGAGTTGCCTGGGTGTTCGGAGGTGTAAAAGAAAAAAAAAAGTTCTGGTAGGTAAGTAGGCTCGAACCCTTGAGGTCAATAGCCTGATAACTTACCATGACGCTACGTGGGCAGAGAACTGAGAATGGTTGAAATTAAATGATGAAAAAGTTAAACGACAGGTGTGCAAATTTAATGAGGTCAAACGTCACGCTATAGGGGAATGAAATCCCGCGCTTAACTTTGGCTGCAAGCCAGTTTCTGCATATTTGTTTGTTTCCCCACAAGATGTTGGGGAAAACCAGCTCCCCTTAAAAAGGGGATTGCCCAAATGAACAGCAATTGTGTGATATAAGGGGTTTCCACCGCATTAATCAAAGCTAATTGCTTTTCTGGACCTCCCGGTATGAGTGCCACGGGGACTCCTTTGTAAACGGATTCAGTTTCCCTTATATACAGAAAAGCTAAACAAACAAGCGGAGAATGAGATATATTGTGAAAATAGTGTGTAAAAGTCGTTCAAATAAAAGACGTGACCTTCCTTTGTAAATCGTAGATGTTATAATTTAGGGAGCATATAAAAAGTTTTAAGAATGAGTGACCCCACTGACCCTCATCCTCCAAAAGCCTTTGCCGGACATACACAAAATGTGCACACACTAACTCACATTTTCACTTTTATATATATATATATATATATATATATATATATATATATATATAGATGGCAGTCAATGTTTGAGAAGGTTTTTTTTTGTAGTTATTAAAGAAAAAAAACTTAATCTTTGTGGAATAAAATATTACCATCCACTTATGGTCCCATTCCACTACAAATTGAAGGCCATTTTCTATAGTTTTTGCCATTGCCTTGGATATGTGTATATTAATTTTTCCCTCATCTATAATAAATCTCACCTGTCTGTTTAAATGTATGTATGTTTATATGTTTGCCTAAAACTCTTGACTGGATTTTCACAAGATCAGTATCATTTTGAAGCTCGACTTCTCAGATGACAAATATTGAAAAATTGGCCAAAAAACATTAATTCCTTCACCCTCAACTGGGCAGTTTTTTACAAGAAGGGGGTCGATTTTTTGCAAGCCATTTTTGCAAGTCATCGTATCGGTTAAACTGACTTTGCCTAATTTTAATGCTCCGAACTTCTGGTCACGTCATGGAGTAGCGGTAAGACGTCAGATTTTCTTTCGCTTTCTTTTCTGCCTTAGCGTCATGGGTTTTTTTTTCTTTTGCTCAACACTCGGTCAATGCCGAGCACCCAAGTTAGTCTATTGTAGAGTGTAGTGTCATCAACAAATATAATCATCTGGTACACAATTTTAACAGGGAATAAGTGACAAGTATTAACCCCTTGGGGGGACATCTGTATTAAAATAATGTTTAGACATACAACCATTAAGAACAACCTGAATTTTTCTCTTTTCTAGAAAGAATCCGATTTCCTTTATTTTTAAATTATTTTTCCCAGGTATTGTTTACTTCTCTGTAACTCCTTAGTACATTTCATTGTCCTTTATGAATTTACTAATTTAACAAAAGTTTTAAGCTTCAACATGTGCACAGCAACTTTTATGCCGTCGAGTTAGAAGCTGTTTTTCTTTCAAATCTGCGACAATTTTGAAAACTGTTTTCACAAATTTTTATTCCAGAAAGGCAACTGCACAGAATTATTTTTTCTGCTAGATCACCTGCAAAACTGTTCCATTGTTTCTTAAGCACTCATATACATCAGAGATAAATACCAGGAATGTCAACTTAATTTAATTCAAATTTTCATTCTTAAGAAAATGTCTCATGGTGGTCTGCATGCACAGTGTGTCAAATGCGATCATAATTTGCACACCATTTTTTCAAACTGCTGCAAACTCCTTTTGTTAGGACATCGGCTATCAGAGTACTAAACTTCAATGTCACTTTTGACACCAGTAGA
>NC_136489.1:160162235-160224735 GCF_053919585.1 Euprymna scolopes | reverse complement strand
AGAAAGACAGAAAAGAAAAAAAAGAAAGACAGAAAAGAAAAAAAAGACAGAAAAGAAAAAAAAGACAGAAAAGAAAAAAAAGACAGAAAAGAAAAAAAAGACAGAAAAGAAAAAAAAGACAGAAAAGAAAAAAAAGAAAGACAGAAAAGAAAAAAAAGAAAGACAGAAAAGAAAAAAAGAAAGACAGAAAAGAAAAAAAAAAAAGACAGAAAAGAAAAAAAAGACAGACAGAAAAGAAAAAAAGACAGACAGAAAAGAAAAAAAAGACAGACAGAAAAGAAAAAAAAGACAGACAGAAAAGAAAAAAAAGACAGACAGAAAAGAAAAAAAAGACAGACAGAAAAGAAAAAAAAGACAGAAAAGAAAAAAAAGACAGAAAAGAAAAGAAAAAAAAGACAGAGAAGAAAAAAAAGACAGAAAAGAAAAAAAAGACAGAAAAGAAAAAAAAGACAGAAAAGAAAAAAAAGACAGAAAAGAAAAAAAAGACAGAAAAGAAAAAAAAGACAGAAAAGAAAAAAAAGACAGAAAAGAAAAAAAAGACAGAAAAGAAAAAAAAGACAGAAAAGAAAAAAAAAAAACAGAAAAGAAAAAAAGACAGAAAAGAAAAAAACGACAGAAAAGAAAAAAAAGACAGAAAAGAAAAAAAAAGACAGAAAAGAAAAAAAAAGACAGACAGAAAAGAAAAAAAAGACAGACAGAAAAGAAAAAAAAGACAGACAGAAAAGAAAAAAAAGACAGACAGAAAAGAAAAAAAAGACAGAAAAGAAAAAAAAGACAGAAAAGAAAAAAAAGACAGAAAAGAAAAAAAAGACAGAAAAGAAAAAAAAGACAGAAAAGAAAAAAAAGACAGAAAAGAAAAAAAAGACAGAAAAGAAAAAAAAGACAGAAAAGAAAAAAAGACAGAAAAGAAAAAAAAGACAGAAAAGAAAAAAAGACAGAAAAGAAAAAAAAGACAGAAAAGAAAAAAAAGACAGAAAAGAAAAAAAGACAGAAAAGAAAAAAAAGAAAGACAGAAAAGAAAAAAAAGAAAGACAGAAAAGAAAAAAAGACAGAAAAGAAAAAAAGACAGAAAAGAAAAAAAAGAAAGACAGAAAAGAAAAAAAAGAAAGACAGAAAAGAAAAAAAAGAAAGACAGAAAAGAAAAAAAAGAAAGACAGAAAAGAAAAAAGAAAGACAGAAAAGAAAAAAAAGAAAGACAGAAAAGAAAAAAAGAAAGACAGAAAAGAAAAAAAAGAAAGACAGAAAAGAAAAAAAAGAAAGACAGAAAAGAAAAAAAAGAAAGACAGAAAAGAAAAAAAAGAAAGACAGAAAATAAAAAAAAGAAAGACAGAAAAGAAAAAAAGAAAGACAGAAAATAAAAAAAAGAAAGACAGAAAAGAAAAAAAGAAAGACAGAAAAGAAAAAAAGAAAGACAGAAAAGAAAAAAAGAAAGACGGAAAAGAAAAAAAAGAAAGACAGAAAAGAAAAAAAGAAAGACAGAAAAGAAAAAAAAAAGACAGAAAAGAAAAAAAAGACAGACAGAAAAGAAAAAAAGAAAGACAGAAAAGAAAAAAAGACAGAAAAGAAAAAAAAGACAGAAAAGAAAAAAAAGACAGAAAAGAAAAAAAAGACAGAAAAGAAAAAAAAGACAGAAAAGAAAAAAAAGACAGAAAAGAAAAAAAAGACAGAAAAGAAAAAAAAAGACAGAAAAGAAAAAAAAAGACAGAAAAGAAAAAAAAGACAGATAAGGAAAAAAAAGACAGACAGAAAAGAAAAAAAAAGACAGAAAAGAAAAAAAAGACAGAAAAGAAAAAAAAGACAGAAAAGAAAAAAAAGACAGAAAAGAAAAAAAAGACAGAAAAGAAAAAAAAGACAGAAAAGAAAAAAAAGACAGAAAAGAAAAAAAAGACAGAAAAGAAAAAAAAGACAGAAAAGAAAAAAAAAGACAGAAAAGAAAAAAAAAGACAGAAAAGAAAAAAAAAGACAGAAAAGAAAAAAAAGACAGAAAAGAAAAAAAAGACAGAAAAAAAAGACAGAAAAGAAAAAAAAGAAAAGAAAAAAAAGAAAGACAGAAAAGAAAAAAATGAAAGACAGAAAAGAAAAAAAAGACAGAAAAGAAAAAAAAGACAGAAAAGAAAAAAAAGACAGAAAAGAAAAAAAAGACAGAAAAGAAAAAAAAGACAGAAAAGAAAAAAAAGACAGAAAAGAAAAAAAAGACAGAAAAGAAAAAAAAGACAGAAAAGAAAAAAAAGACAGAAAAGAAAAAAAAGACAGAAAAGAAAAAAAAGACAGAAAAGAAAAAAAAGAAAGACAGAAAAGAAAAAAAAGAAAGAAAGAAAAGAAAAAAAGAAAGACAGAAAAGAAAAAAAAGAAAGACAGAAAAGAAAAAAAGAAAGACAGAAAAGAAAAAAAAGAAAGACAGAAAAGAAAAAAAAGACAGAAAAGAAAAAAAAGAAAGACAGAAAAGAAAAAAAAGAAAGACAGAAAAGAAAAAAAAGAAAGACAGAAAAGAAAAAAAAGAAAGACAGAAAAGAAAAAAAAGAAAGACAGAAAAGAAAAAAAAGAAAGACAGAAAAGAAAAAAAAGAAAGACAGAAAAGAAAAAAAAGAAAGACAGAAAAGAAAAAAAGAAAGACAGAAAAGAAAAAAAAGAAAGACAGAAAAGAAAAAAAAGAAAGACAGAAAAGAAAAAAAAGAAAGACAGAAAAGAAAAAAAGAAAGACAGAAAAGAAAAAAAGAAAGACAGAAAAGAAAAAAAGAAAGACAGAAAAGAAAAAAAGAAAGACAGAAAAGAAAAAAAGAAAGACAGAAAAGAAAAAAAGAAAGACAGAAAAGAAAAAAAAGACAGAAAAGAAAAAAAAGACAGAAAAGAAAAAAAAGACAGAAAAGAAAAAAAGACAGAAAAGAAAAAAAGACAGAAAAGAAAAAAAGACAGAAAAGAAAAAAAGACAGAAAAGAAAAAAGACAGAAAAGAAAAAAAAGACAGAAAAGAAAAAAAGACAGAAAAGAAAAAAAGACAGAAAAGAAAAAAAGACAGAAAAGAAAACAAGAAAAGAAAGACAGAAAAGAAAGAAAGAAAAGAAAGAGAAGAAAGAAAGAACAGAAAAAAGACAAAGAGAAAAAGAAAAGAAAAGAAAGAAAAAAGAAAAAAAAGAAAAGAAAAGAAAAAAAGAAAAGAAAAAGAAAAAAACAAGGAAAAAGAAACAAAGAAAAAAGAAACAAGGAAAAAGAAAAAGAAAAAATAAACAAAAGAAAAACAAAAGAAAAAAGATTTTTAAAAATTGTCAATTATTTTGTTTCATATTTGTAACGTGTTTAGCAGAGGTAGTAAGATGTAACAGATCAACATCATTCAGTTTTGAAGACTTTTTGAAAATTGTTCTTTTTTTTAATTTATCATTTAAGAATGCATTTATTTAATTTTTTTAAATATTTACTCACAAATGGATTAAAAAAAATGGCTAGCTTACAAACAAATAGTTAGTGTAGGTTTTGCCACTCAGCAATTGGAAGTTCAGGCCACTTAATGTCGGATGCCAAACCCTGTTGGCAGATGGCCTCTACACTACCCGTCACAACAAAGTATGTAAATACCTTCATCGGAAGATCTCTGGAAAGATAAAGCTCAACAGATTGAACATATGGGAAAATGAACCACCACCGATAACACCAAATGGAAATGTGACCATGTATTATGACAAAGATTTGCAGGTGGGCAGATATATAAAAGACAATTCCATCAACACAGACATTGTAATGTGAAACAAACCTGAAAAAAAAACTGCGCTCATTATTGATGTCACCGTCCCAAATGTCTATGTCCTTAATAGAGATAAACAGGAAAAGATAACCAAGTTATCAGGACCTCAAGAATGATTTAAAGATGACATGGTCTCTGAAAGGGATAGACATTATACCGGTTGTGATAGGAGCAACTGGCTTAGTGAAAAAGAATCGTAAGTACCTGGAAACAATCACTGGAAGACCAAGCTGTAATGAAATACAAGTTGCAGCCATAAAGGGAACATCTATTCTAAAAAGAGCCCTCGGATATAAATCCAAATCGTAATGAAATCAAGTATTAACTCCGGGAGGAGTTAGCTCCCTTGATCTCTTAAAAATTACTCAAGGAAAATAAATAAATAAAAAAAATTAAAAAAAAAAAAGAAAAGTTTATTCTGAATTTTAAAATAAAAGAAAACCATGTTCATCATTCTTCATAGTATATTATCTTTACTAACTGTAACTACCTGGCATTGCCCGGAGGGTATTTTTATGTATATTAACTACAGGGCATTAGTGCCTCTGTTATTAGGCATCCTTCATAAACCTCCCTATAGCATTACTATGACATTTGTGGAGCAATAAACACCAAGCTTGTCAGATCACTGAACAATCCAAGGCATTATTTCTCAAGTGTATAGTCATTTTGTGCCAAGATGAAAAGCTGTTTTCTTTTCAGATCTGCAGCCATTTTGAAACTAAAACTTTATTCCAAAAAGGCGACTGCACAAACTTTTTCTAGCAAAGCACTAAACCTTCAAACTGTTGCTGTGATTATGAAGCACCGAGATATAAATGAGCTTAGTGCAGAGTTTCCTAATGGGATCCATACCGCCCATTAGAGGAGGGGGCATTACGAGACTTCAGGTGGGCAGTGGCCAAATTTATCGTATGGTGTGTGTGTGGGGGGGGGTCCCTGAGATCTTTAAGGGGTGGTGAATGATTGAGAGGTTCTAGTATTTCTTCAGGTGGGCAGTGGCCAAATTTATCGTACGGTGAGGCGGGTGTGGGTGTAGTCCCCGAGATCCTTTAAGGGGTGGTGAATTACTTAGAGCTTCTAGTATTTCTTGGTCTTTTCCGATACTATACATCATCTTTTCTGTCCTCGATCATTGGAGGAGAAATCCTTCTAAACTGAGGCGATTTTTATTCTTGTTCCTATCCACAGTGCCTCTGTTTGGGGAGCTGGATTTTCCCCACATAAAAAACCGACCTTGTGTCTAACTCTGCCCTTGCTTAGGTTTTTTTTTGTTTGCTTGATTGTTTCCCCTGTGGCCTTGCCAGGCCACTAATCTATATAGATAAAAGGCAAAATGTGTGTGTGTGTGTGCATTTTTTGTGTATGTCTGGCAAAAGGCTTTTTTGAAGGGGCGCTATCACTTTCTAAGAACTTTTTATATACTTCCTAGATTATAATATCTACGATTCACAAAATGAGGTCATGTGTATCTTCAATATGGACGACTTTTACATGCTATTTTCGCGATATTTCTTGGTCTACGTATGTTTGTTTGGCTTTTCCATACATAAGCGAAACTGAATCCGGAGCAAACGAAGCTCCCTGACACTCGTCCGGGAGGACCAGAAAAGCAATCAGCTTTGATCAATGTGGGGGAAACCCCTTATATCAGACAATTGCTATTCATTTGGACACTCCCCTTTTTATGGGGAGCTGGTTTTCCCCAACATCTTGGGAAAACTAGCTTGCAGCCAAAGTTAAGGCGCATGATGTTTGACCTCATTAAATTCATGCACCTGTCACTTCACTTTTTTAATCGTTAAATTCAAACGTTTTTCACTTCCTGTCCCGTCGTGGTTGAGCGGTAAGATGTCAAGTTTTTTTTACACTTTCTTTTCCACCTTTGCGTCAAGACTTCGGGTTCGAGCCTACCTGCCTCCCAAAACTTTTTTCTTTTACACCGACAAACACCTGAGCAATGCTGGACACTCCCGCTAGTCTATAATATAAATTTCAACTGTCTGTTTAAATGTATGTATGTATGTATGTTTGTATGTCTGCCTAAAACTTTCGACAGCGGCTATGGATTTTGATGGGATCGGTATAATTTTGAAGCTTGACCTTTGGGACAACAAATATCGAAAAATTGGTCAAAAGCATTAATTCCTTCACTCTCAACTGGGCACTTTTCTACAGAGAGGGGCGGTCGCTTTTTTTCGCCAGTATTTTCCTAAGTCATCCCCTCATTTCGATTGTCTAGCCTTAATTTAAACCTACGTCACTTCCAGTTTGGTGATGGATGCAACAGCAAACACGTCACGTTTTTTTTTCATGTTCTTTTCCTCCTTCGCGGTATGGGTATGAGCCTGCCTGCCTACTACCACTTTTTTTTTTTTTTTTTTTTTTTTTGCTTAACACACACCTCAAAACACCCGGGCAATGCCAGGCACCCAGGCTAGTATATATAGATATACCACCTTTTTTTGACAATTTTATAAGTTCTGAATTTCAGCGACTACTGATCAGAATTTAACTAATGAAGGCTCGTTGGAAAGCTAATGACAAGGTTGCACATTAAGAGGATCATCCATCATTTAGAGCCTATTTTTGGCAATTTTTTACAACAATATAATGTTTCAATCATAGTCATTTGTTTTCCTAGTTTTGCACATGAATTACAAAATATCTGGTATTTTCCCCAAATCTCTGCCTTTGATGGAGGGGAGATTAAAACTTGCTATGATTTCAAATGATCTGCAATAACAGCAAGGGGAGACTTGATTCCAAAAAATTCTCATATGTTATATTTAACCTCTTTGGTTTTCATACATAAAGTAGATATCCCTAGATGTAAGAGAGCTTTCTACTCCAGTAGTTTCTTCCCCAGAACAGCTAGACTTTGGAATTCTCTTCAGAGTCCCTGCTTCCCCAACTGTACTGACATGCAGAAGTTCACCGACATCTTGCTGCCCAACTCCCTACATAGTACCCCTGTAGCTTATGTCCCTGATAGTACCTATTTACTATGCCTCCCCATGGGACAGAGTTAGACACCAGGGTCGTTTTTTAACGTGGAGAAAAGGTACAAAAATAAAAATTGTCTCAGTCGTGAAGGATTTCTCCTCCACCAAAAGAGAACAAGAAATGGAAGTGCAGCATTAGCAGTATCAGAATTTTGGGGGAATTTTTGACACCCCTAACAGAAAACTGCGATTAAAATATAGAAAACTCGTAATTTCTCTTTCTAAAGTGGGTTATTTATTTTCTTTATAGAATATGCTTCCAAAATAAACTATTTAAGTTGTTTAAAAAATAGAAATATTATTTTTCATTGTTTAAAAAACATTGTTTACAAAGTGCGTGCGTGCGCTCTGGGAAGCCATTTTGTTACGTAGTGAAATCAATTGATTTTTATGAGATGAATATTTTTCAATTTTTAAACTTTAAAAATCTATCAAAATTTTCCTATTCGTTCAATTGTTACGTTTTTTTTCAGGGTGAATGTAAAATTTTATGCTCTTTCCGATAAACTAAATATAATATTTTAGACAAACGTTGTTTTATAAATTCACCCCCCCATTTTGGAATGTCTATGAGAATTTTAATAATTAATTTTGTTCGGCACGTTTTATATATCACAAATTGAAGATAAAACATGAATAAATAAAATACTCAAATTTAAAACAACAAAAAATATCACTTATCTGTAAATTTACCGGTAAAGTCCAAAATTTAAATCCTTCTTTTTTCGATAACCACGTGTTTTTTTTTTTTTTTTTTTTTTTTTACGTGGAAGCTTAATTTTTGTTTAGAATGTTCCAGTAATTAATGGTCGATCAGTTTATATTTTTATATTTAATTCCTGGTTTCCTTTTTTTCGATATAAAAAAAAAAAAAGACGAAACCGGATAATGCAGATTTATAGTATAATAAAAAAAAAATTCAGGTATTTCTTTAAGATATTAAAAAAAAAAAAAATAACATTGCATATCTGCGTCATATCGTAATTCGTGTTAATGAAAAAATGAAAACTCCCAGTTTTTATGTACGATAGCGTAAAGGCACAAAAATAAAAAAAAAGGACAAGTTATCTCCCTCAAGTCAGGCAAAAACGTAACTGACTGCTACTGATCCTACCCGACACTAAGCATTCTTTGGAGCAGACGTATTTACTAGTCTTTAAAGAATTTTATTGGAATAATGGTGAGTTTTTTGTTTTTTTTTACTACCCGTATTTTTTAACTTTCTGTAACTGATGAGAAAGTTGTATTTAAATTTTATTTTGACTTTTTAAACTTTATTTGAGTAAAAAACATTAATTTTTCAGGTAATTTCTATACTATAAAAAGTTACGTTTGTATTATTACTGTCTCTGTCTGTACACATAGATTAAAAAGAAAGTGGTCTAAAAACAAAAATATAGCAAATAAATGTTATCAAAGGCAAGATAAAATATAAAAAACTCGTAATTTCTATTTTTAAAGTGGGTTTATTTTCTTTCTGGAATATACTTCCAGAACTATTAAAGTGGGTTTGTATTATAAATTCGAAAAAGTTGTCCCAAAACAAATATAGAACAAATAAATGTTATCAAAGGCAAGATAAGTTACATTTCTACCTAACTGGATATATTTTTTGTGTTTTTATTCAGTGTAACATGTTTATTCAGCTCGAAAAACATGCAGTGCTTAAAATTCAAAATGGCGCCCGACTCTCTCTCGGAGAGGGTAAGTTTGGGAAAAGGTATTATAAATTATAAACTAGACAAAATACTGTTAGAAATTCGCTCAATATATGTTACCGTGACATAAGTTGACATATATTCGGTTGATTTTTAATAGTATTTTGTCTAGTTTATTATTTATAACATCTTTTCCCAAACTTACCGTGTTAAAGAGACAGTCGGGCCGGGGCCGGGCGACATTTTGAATTTTAAACACTGCATGTTTTTCGAGCTGAATAGACATGTTAAATTGAATAAGAACACAAAAAATATATCCAGTTAGGTAGAAAAGTAACTTATCTTGCCTTTGTGTTTATATATTTGTTTTTTTGACAACTTTTTTGAATCTATGTGAGTATCAGAATTTTTGTAGGATTTTTTGACACCCCTAACACGAAACTGCGAATACAATATAAAAATCTCGTAATTTCTCTGTTAAAAGTGGGTTATTTATTTTCTTTATGGATTATACTTCCAAAATAAACTATTACAGTTGTTTTAAAAGTAATAGAAATATATATATATTTTTTTAAAAAAACAGTAATGAATTTTCCGAACTCAATATTTTTCAATTTTTAAACTTTAAAAATCTATCAAAATTTTTCTATTGATTCTATTTTTACGATATTTTCAGGGTCAATGTGAAATTTTATGTTCTTTCCAATAAACCGAATATAATATTTTAGACAAACTTATATTATAAAGAAGACGTGTTTTGGTTTGTTATTATTGTTATTATTACATTAAATATTTGTTTAATCATATAGGGTAAATATGAAGAATTCCACCCTTTATTCATATAGGGTCAATATGAAGCCATCCTCGAAAATTCCTTTAAAATTACGGCCAAACTGTTCATTGCAATGTGGCCATAAAGTGGGTGCCCATTTGACGTCACATCATTATAGAAAAGTGACCCCCCACTTTGTGACCATTTGTAAAATTTTTTTATCTTGGAAACTACTAGTTTCGTTTGCCGTATATATAAATGGTTATTTTTCTACATTTGTGTAGATAGTATCCTGAAGGCCAGCGTCAGTTTTGCTGCTTCGGTTGTCTCCCCTGTGGCCTTGCCAGGCCACTAATAAATGATCCAGTAGAAGATGCTATTGTATTTTTCACAAAAATACATCCATATTTTGTGCTTAAAAAATAGCGGACACAAGTCAAGGAAGATAAGTCAGTTTGTCATACTGAATTGGTCGCACAACTCTTCTACATTAAAACATACGATAAAACTTGATAATTCGATAAATTCTAACTTTATAATCATTTGGTAAAATTTTTACTCGGTTTCCACCTTAACATTTTCTTTTAAAATGGCGACCATTAACGGTTTTCGGGTATGCTGAAAACGAATATCGCATTTAAATTTTCCGCAAATAAGTAGTTTTCAGGATATTAAGCAATGTAATTATTTATGTTATAAGTAGTGTCCATTGTTGTACGTGCAAGCGCCCGCATTATTTTTTTCATTAGGTCAATTTTCGTATTCTTTTGAAATTTATACCGGGTTTGTATTACTGTACACAGATTCGAAAAAGTTGTCAAAAAACAAATATATAACAAAGAAATGTTATCAAAGGCAAGATAAGTTACTTTTCTACCTAACTGGATATATTTTTCGTGTTTTTATTCAATGTAACATGTTTATTCAGCTCGAAAAGCATAGTGTTTACCGA
Organism: Euprymna scolopes; assembly: GCF_053919585.1. NCBI lineage: Eukaryota > Metazoa > Mollusca > Cephalopoda > Sepiida > Sepiolidae > Euprymna > Euprymna scolopes. The sequence continues at coordinate 160,214,610 of NC_136489.1, read as the reverse complement.
TGTATTGGAAAATTCAAAATGGCACCCGACTCTCTCTTTAACACGGTAAGTTCAGGAAAAGATGTTATAAATAATAAACTAGACAAAATACTGTTAGAAATTCGCTCAATATATGTTACCGTGACATAGGTTGACATATATTCGGTGTTTTTTTTAATAGTATTTTGTCCAGTTTATTATTTATAACACCTTTTCCCAAACTTACCATGTTAAAGAGAGTGTCGGGCGCCATTTTGAATTTTCCAATACATCGGTAAACACTGCATGTTTTTCGAGCTGAATAAACATGTTATATTGAATAAAAACACAAAAAATGTATCCAGTTAGGTAGAAAAGTAACTTATCTTGCCTTTGATAATATTTATTTGTTATACATTTGTTTTTTGACAACTTTTTCGAATCTATGTGTGTACAGTAATACAAACCCCGTAGAATTTTTATATTTTAAAGATTAAACCACTTTTCTTCATTGCTAAATGAAATATTAATTACGAAGGGATTTGGTTGATTTTGGTATGAATTCCACTGTTCAAGGGTTGATATTTTTTTTTTTATTATTAATCTAAACCTACGAGAAAGTTTGCTTTTGTGAATACAAAGTTTGGTACTTATGTATTTTTGGTACCGTGCTGAAATAATAACGCTAAAGAGTCAGGAGTTCCAGCCATTCTTAACATGGGAGGGGAGAGTGTTTTGTAACTGTTCTGTGCTTCCACCTAACAATTTAATTAAAAAAAAAAAAAAAAGGGGAGGTACTACTTATGCAGTTATGCATGCACTTATTGAACCATGCTGAAATTATAACATTATTAAGAAAGCCATTTTTAACATGGGAAGAGGGGAGTGTTTTGTAACTATTCTGTACTTTCACCTAACAATTTAATAATAAAAAAAGAGTAAATTTTTACAACGTGCCTCCTGCCTCAGCGCACCGCACCGGCACCGCTGCGGCGCAGCGTATTATAAACACCACAAACTCCCCATGTTAAGAACGGCTTCCGGAATAAACACCACCACCCCAACCTCGAAAGCCATTCTTAACATGGGGAGGTTGGAGGAGGGGTTTGTTCCGAAAGCCGTTCTTAACATGGGGTGGTTGGGGGTGTTTATACTACGCTACCAAAAAAAGATGGTAAAACTATACAAACACCGTGACAGCGAATTAACCCTAACCCCTAACCCCAACCCTAACCCTAACGCTGTCACGGTGTTTGTATAATAATACCAAAAAGATATCGTAAAGCTTTAATTTAACTTGAAAATACCACTTAAAAATAGCAGAAGAAGCACCAAAAAAGATATCGTGAAACGTGAATTTAACCTGACAAAAAAAAAAAAAAAAAATATTAAAAAATCGCGCGGTACCAAAAATAGATAAGCAGCCAAAGTTTAATTCATTCTGAAATTATTCGGCACAACGAAGAACGTGGAATTCATTTTATTGTGTCTACACTGTTGAGATGAAAAAAAAAATGATAGGGTAAACTTACCATAGAATTGGAAGAATTTAAAATGGCCACAACGAATAAAATATACCATCGTCGTTTGTAAACTTTATATTCTTGATTCTGTCTGGTTTCTCCTGGCAAATTATTACATGAAGGATCCGATGGTGCGACGGCCGTAGAAGTCACACATTCATCTTCCGCCATCTTTTTTTGGTCACATGACCATTTCGTTGTTGTTGTTGTTGTCAGCTGTTCAACTTTTCCTGGTGTGTAAATTATTTAGAGTGAAATGGGTTTAGCCATTACTCCCAAAATAACTTCGGACCAAGATCAAAGTGTGGTATCTGTTCTTCAGATATTGCACTTCCATTTCTGGTTCTCTGTCGGTGGAGGAGAGATCCTTCACGACCGAGACAATTTTTAATTTTTATTCCTTTTCTCCACATTAAAAAACAAAACAAAAAACAAACAAACAAACAAAAAAAAAAAAAAACACCCTGGTGTCTAACTCTGTCCCGTGGGGAGGCATTGTAAATAGGTACTCTTAAAATAACTTTTTTTTTTTTTTTTTTTTTTTTAAATTTTTACTTGTTTTACCCCTTAACATTCATCTTTAAAATGGCGATATGTATAGGTTTTCGGGTATGCTGAAAGTGAAAACGAATATCACATTTAAATTTGCCGCAAACAATTAGTTTTCCGGATATTAAACAATGTAATTCCTTATGTTACAAGTAGTGGCCATTTTTGTACGCGCAAGCGCGCGCATATTTTTGACGCGCATGCGTAAAAATATGTATGTACGAAAATGGCTACTGCTTATAATATAAGGAATTACATTGCTTAATATTCGGAAAACTAATTGTTTGCGTCAAAATAAAAGGCAATATTCGTTTTCAGCATACCCGAAACCCTTAAATTTCGCCATTTTAAACATGATCTGTTAAGCTGAAAAGCAAGTATAAAATTTACATTTTTTTCTTTTTACTTAAACCATGTTTTAGTCTAAAAAAAAAAAAAAAAATGTCAATTTCCAGTTTGTTTCCAACTTTAAAATGACAATTTTTTTTTTTCGGTTTTCGAGTTTACTGAAAACGACTATCGGTAAATTTTTACTTTAACTGCAACTCAACACTCACCTTTAAATTGACGACTGTGATAGGTTTTACGGTATGCTGAAAACGAACATCACATTTAAATTTTAAAGGCAAACAGGTAGTCTTCTTCATATTAAAACATTTTTTTCAATCTACTACTTAATGAATTTCAGCGTCCGTCACCATTCTTAACACAGGAAGGGATGTTTTGTAACACGCATGAGCATTAATACTTGTTCAGTTGGGAAAAACATGGCCGCCAGTGAAACACAAGGGATTACATTGGATGATAAAACTCTTAATATCCTGAAAACGACTTATCTGCCACAAATTTAAATGTGATATTCGTTTTAAGCATACCCGAAAACCTACAGGAATCGTCGATTTAATGTTGAATGTTGAGTTGCAGTTTAAATAAAAAATATATAATAAGAAATACCCGATATCACATATAAAACTGGCGCCGACAAATAGTTTTCCTAATATTAAAACAGTTTTTTCTGCAATGTAATACGTTATGATCTTCAATGGTCGCCATGATTTTTTTAAAACTTCAGACGATAACATAACAATGTTTTTTTCAACTCAAGTAAAACAAAATGGCGACCCATGAAAACCAATAAGTTGAATAAAAAAAAAACGATGTCTTACTATCAGGAAAACTATTTGTCTGCGCTAGTTTTAATGTTATATTCGTTTTTAGCAGACCCCCCCCCAAAATAAAAACCTATAAAACTCGTCGTTTTAAAGGTAAGCGTTCAGTTGGAAATAAACTGCAAATTGATCAAAAAAAAAAAAAAAAAAAAAATAGGCCAAGTTTGATCAAACACGCTAAACGCTGATATTGAAAGTCGCCGGCAAACATGTTACACCCATCTTTATGACTCAGCCAAAAACAAAACTAGTTAAGGAAGGGTGATAATTCAAATTAATAATTTGAAAAACATCTTGGTGCTACTGCAGAGAGTGATCCGCGCTATTTTTTTAAAATCGTATTTCCAAGTTTAATTAAAGTTTTATGATATGTTTTTTTTTTATTCAATTGTAAGGTTAAAGTACAGAATAGGCACAAAACACCCTCCACTCCCCATGTTAAGAATGGCTTTTTAAATAATAACGTTATTATTTCAGCACGGATCACTCTCTGCATGTGTACCAACATCTTTAACAAGGAAAAAATAAACTTGAATTATCGCCCTTCTTTAGCTAGCTGTGTTCGGGACTGGTTTATAAAGATAGCGACTATGTTTTCTGGTAACTTTTTATTACGGTGTTTGACATGCACGATGGAACTTGTTATAAATTAGTGTATTTTGTATTATTATTATTGTACGTCATAAGTCAAATACAAACATTCGTAGATGCTAGAAATCATTGTAAGAGTGAAATAGCAACAACCAAAAGAAAACATGCTGAAATAATGAGGGAACGCATTGAATCGCAAAAGATAGGAACTCGTAATTTCTGGAAAATCTATAATAGTGTAGTGAATAAAGGGCAATCAGTAATTCCCCCACTTAGCAACAACCAGAAGGTTGCATGCACGGCAATGAAGAAGGTGGAACTGTTGCCAGGTGATTTGCCTCCAACTCAACCTTACAACTCTCTCCCAAATTTCCCTATGTGGACTGAAGCCACATTAGATGATGTAAAATTCACTCCTTTGCGGCAAAATCTGTGATATCATAAAAAACTTAGATATTTCAAAGGTGTGTGGGCCTGATCTCATCCCTGCTATACTAATTAAGAAATCTCTGGTCCCCCCTCGCCAATCTTTCACGAAAAACACCCGTCTAGCTGAATCCACTGTGAAAAATTTTCCCCACTCTATATCTGTGCCTAAATCAAAACGCAGATTCCATGAACAAAGCTTCTTTCTTAGAACTGCACGCCTGTGGAACTCTGTTTCATCTGCCTGCTTCCCCCCGGACTACAACTTGGATGCCTTCAAGTCCAATGTTAACAAATTCCTAATGAACCATCCCCTTAAGTAAACACTTCATCAAATCTCCACACTAACGTAATGTACTTGCAATAACCCTTATCCCTGAGTGGCTTCCGGGCCTTGAAAAGTGGTGATCACTGTGTAAAAAAAAAAAAAAAAAATGTTCAGCCGAGCTGGCTCCCATACTTTCCAAGCTCGACAATAAATGCCTTGCTGAATCTTGCTTCCCTATTAGCTGGAAGATGGCCTCTGTGGTACCAGTGTACAAGAGTTCTGGTGAAAGAACAGATTCTCTCAATTATCGTCCCATTAGTCTCCTCCCACTCTTCGCTAAAATCTTTGAGACCTTAATTAGTCAAGCACTAGTTCACCACCTCGCAAAAGCAAATCTTCTCTCTGACAAACAGTATAGATTCAGGCAATGTCATTCTACTGCAGATATTTTAACAGTCATCTTTGAATGCATTTACCATGTACTGAATAAGGCAGGCGAAGCCAGGGATATAGCCCTTGATATATCCAAAGCCTTTGATAAAATCTGGCATAAAGGGCTGCTAATGAAAATTAAATTGTACATTATAACTGGACGTATACTAAATATAATTAGATCCTTCTTAGACAATAGAAGCATACAGGTTGTCATTGACAGACATACATCCAAACAGCATAACATTAATGCGGGAGTGTCTCAGGGGTCGATCCTTGGACCATTATTATTCCTGATATTCATAAACGACCTCCCTGATAATATTGTGTCCGAGATGGGCATATTTGCTGATGATACAACGTTCTATAAAATACATGAGGAAAGAACAGATGTACATAAATCTAAGACAATAGCAGAATTGTTAGAAAATTACCTCCAGACAATAGTGGAATGGGGCCGCAAATGAATGGTAACATTTAAAGCTAGTAAAACTAAGCTGCTCTCCTTTAACAATTACAAGATGCCTCTCCAACCCCCTATATCTTTGACAAATAGCACCCTACCTGAGAATTATTCCTTCAAACTCCTCAGCCTAACATTTGCGGGCAATATGAATCGGAACAAATACATAGAGGACATTGCAAAGGCTGCTGCAAAGACGGTGGTTTCCCTCTATTAAGCTAGAAGACTACTCACACCTGAGGGTATATCCTGTACCTCTACAAAGCCACCTTTCACCCATGCATGGAGTATTGTTGCCACATCTGGGCTGGTGCATCTACCACTAGTCTCTTCCGCCTTAGATAAAATCCAAAAAGCAGTTTTAAATCTAATTGGCCCCACTTTATCAACTAAGCTCTAACCCCTGATCCATCACCACAATGTTGCATCACTGTGCCTGTTTTACAAATATTTTAATAGAATGTGTTCTGATGAACTCATTTCACTTGTATCCCCCCGACATACATATCCCTGACAAACCGCTTAGTAATAAGATCTCACTCCTTCACTGTTTTTGTCCCTAAATGCCAGAAAGCTTTCTATTCTAATAGTTTCTTCCCTCGAACAGCTAGACTTTGGAATTCCGTTCCTGCTTCCTGCTTCCTGCTTCCCTGTGGCTGTACTGATATGCAGAAGTTTAAATGTAACATAAAACAAATATCTTGTTAACCTTTCCTAGACATGGTCCCAAATAGGCGTGAACGCAGACCCCACAATTTTAACGAACCACCGTTCTGCCAGATCAAACATACCCATTCCGGTGTCTCGATACATCTTCTATCATTATATGTAATTAGTTTTTTAAAATAGTCAACCATATAGGAGCCTATTCGTGACCACACACACGCACACACACACATACACACACATGCATTCAGCTTTATATATATATATATATATATATATATATATATATGTATATATATATATATATATATATATATATATATATATATATATATATATATATATATATATATATAAACTCGAGTTCCTTCAGCCATAGTCGAAACCAAAACTTATGAAGAATTCTTGATAAAATTATTTATGACAAGAAATAGATGATTTAAATGCCATCAGCTATAATCAAAACCGAAACCAAAACTTATGAAGAGTTCTTGGTAAAATTATTTAGGACAAGAAATAGAAGAATATAACAATTAAACGACCCGGATGTAATCGTATTAATATATAGATATATCCATCTCAGATACAATTTTATAAAGAAGGTCGTTTATGAATATCAGGAATAATAAAGGTTCAAGGATCAACTCCTGAGGCACACCTGCATTATTATCATATGATGTTTTTTGTTTTTGTTGTTGTTGTTATATTTTTGGTCATTATTGTTGTTGTTCGTGATGATTTTAGTATTGTTATTATTGCTAATATTTTTTACTAATTTTAAAATTTTATTTTCTACCATTCTTCATATTTTTTAATATTATTATTTTGAGTGACTATTATGTTATTATTTACACTCTAGGAATAGTTTGATTGTTTTGTTTTACGGCATATCAACCCTTTTTGGGTTATTTAATGGCAACTCCGGTTATTTTGGAAATAGTATTCACGTTGCATCCAGTTATTTTGTAGAAGGTTTTTATTCTTCAACCTCTTTGTCGCTAGTTTGTAGTGTTTGGTTTGGTTGTTTTCTAGTGGATTTTATCGTTTTTGTCCCTGCCCTGCAGAACATGAATGAGTTTTGCAATAGGAGAGAGAAAAGGGTTACAGTATTAAAGTTTGGTACATTTTAAGTTAGGAAATCAGTCAAGAATTGGGGGAGATAGAAAGAGAAAGAAGAAATGGGAAGAAAAAAAAAGGGGGGGGGAAAAGGTGAGTTTGTTTTTGGTTTTGCAGAACATAAGTCTTGCAAAAGGAAGTAGAAAAACAAAAAGCATCAATTTTAGGTGCATTTCGTCTCAGGAAAACCAATATCGTCAGACAGTAGGAATAGTCACACAGGCCATTATTAAAGATTTCTCTTTGAGAACAACTTGTGGTGTTCTCTGGAGTGTGACTGACCCCCCCCCCCATATTTTCAGTACTCTCCACCTCTTTCGATAACCTTTGCAAATGAAGTTACATTATCGCAACAGTCGCTTACCATTGATTTCTCGTTGGCAGCGATCATTGGTCTTTACTGGAATTTGGGTGACAATAAGCCTCTCCAAGGTTCCAGTCCTTTTTGCACTCATCCAGCAGAGGTCTGGCTAGTGCTTTCCCTTCTTAGTCTTTCCATCCTCCTTGATCTTTTTCACTTATTTGGTGTTGTGCCATACCCACACAAAAAAGGTAGGGGGGTCAGGCCGAAACTTACAATTATACCGTTTCAGTTTTCATGATTCCATGTTGATATTCCTTTGCATTTTACATCTGTATGTCCAGTTTGTATCTGTAGTTCATGTGTGTTAGTTTCTGCATTCAAGGGTTTTCCTTTATATTTCTGCAGTTTTCATTATTCTTATCCGTCATATCATCTGAGCCATCCGTCTGATTCCAATCTCTCCTATTCTTTTTTTTTTTTTAAGTTTTTCAGTATTGTTCCTAGTGCTCTTGCTATGATTGATGCTATCTTTACTTTTTTCATCTTCCAGATCCCTTTGAGCTCTCTGGTCAGTTCCGTGTATTTACTCCGCTTCTCTGTCTTTTTGATCTTCACTCTGTGGTCTGCTGGAACGGCAAAATCTACAATCTGCTAGGACTTTTTCTTCTTGTTTACTATTATGACATCCGGTCTTCTTGCTTGGATCGGTTTATCTGTTTTTGTTGTTATTATTATTATTATTATGATTATTATTATTATTATTATTATGATTATTATTATTATTATTATTATTATTATTATTATTATTATTATTACTACTATTACTATTACTATTATTATTATTATTATTATTATTATTATTATTATTACTATTACTATTATTATTATTATTATTATTACTATTATTATTATTATTATTACTATTACTATTATTATTATTATTATTATTATTATTATTATTATTATTATTATTACTATTATTATTATTATTATTACTACTATTATTATTATTATTATTATTATTATTATGATTATTATTATTATTATTATTATTATTACTATTACTATTATTATTATTATTATTATTATTATGATTATTATTATTATTATTATTATTACTATTACTATTATTATTATTATTATTATTATTATTACTATTACTATTACTATTATTATTATTATTATTATTATTATTACTATTACTATTATTATTATTATTATTATTACTATTATTATTATTTATTATTATTATTATTATTATTATTATTATTACTATTACTATTATTATTATTATTATTATTATTATTATTACTATTATTATTATTTATTATTATTATTATTATTATTATTATTATTATTACTATTATTATTATTATTATTATTATTATTACTATTATTATTATTATTATTATAATAATAATAATAATAATAATAATAATAATAATAATAATAATAATAATAATAATAATATTTCTCTCAGTATTACTATTATTATTACTTCTTTTTATTCTTGCTATCATCAATCATCGTATTACTATTAGTAATAGCAGTCGGATTAAACTTTGTCAATATTGATCTTCCTATTAATGTTGCTAACATCATTTTGAGGTAGTATTATTTATTATTAATTCTAAGTTGGATTTCGGCAGTGAAATTTCGTCTCTCAATATGATTTCCCGGGCAATGCCAGGACTCGGGTAAGCTAGTATTATATAAAGGGTTTGCTACTCTTCTAGTAGAAGTTTCCATTCTCTGAATAATATATATCACACGATTAAGTCCATAGAGTTCTTAATAACTGAACTTTGAACCAATAGAGTTTGTAGTTGTTCTAGTGTTTTGTTGTTTTCAGAGATTATATAACCACATATTCAGGATAATGTAATGCACATTAAACTGGCAAAGTACGAGTATTCGTACCAGTTTAATGAAAAGTTACTAATTGAAATGTTTTAAATTCTATCAAGTGTAATGTCGCTTAAAGGAAACGCCCATTATAAGCGAATGTGAAAAAAAAAACTAAAAAAAAATGAAAAAAAAAAACTTGTATCTTTTTGCAGCTGACAGTTCTGCACAAAGACTTTGTAAACATGAGGTGACTAAAGTTGAAGATAACAAAAAAAAAAAAAAAATTGCCTCAGTCTTTAAAGATTTCATAGGTCTTGTACTTGTGTTTCTATTTACTTGGTTTATATTTTTACAAAGATTTCCTACTTTCGTGTTAAAAAATTCAAGTTTTAAAGAAAAAGATCACTTGTCCAACAAAACATTGTTATATTTTTTTCGGACTTAAGAGATAATATTAAAAATAGATCGAGCTTATGTTTTATAAATACCTTTTAAGCTATGAACATGAGTCGAAGTTTCTTGAATAACGATTCATCATCATTAGCAGAAGAAATTAATTGTATATTAATTTGGTCGTACATAAGTTTAGTCGTGTTAGATATTTTAGGTTTTTAAATGCTTTTAGGGCACAACCTAATAAAATAAATAATTCCATACAAGCTTCTGAAATGACGAACGCAACAACTTCATAAAATGTAACACAGAACAGGTTTATTAAGGAGAATGTGAAATGTTCCTGGTCAAAGGCTGGACTTCGGCTACCTGATGCTATCACGGTAGTTATCCGAGTGGAATCGTTGATACCGGTAGGCATAACACTGAGGTAGAGAGAGCGAAGAAAAGGGTCCGTTCCATTTGGTGTCTCTCTCAGTATTTTTTTTTTTTTTTTTTACACAGTGATCACCACTTATCAAGGCCCGGAAGCCACTCAGGGATAAGGGTTATTGCAAGTACATTACGTTAGTGTGGAGATTTGATGAAGTGTTTACTTAAGGGGGCGGTTCATTAGGAATTTGTTAACATGTGACTTGAAGACATCCAAGTTGTAGTCCGGTGGGAAGCAGGCAGACGGAACAGAGTTCCACAGGCATGCAGTTCTAAGAAAGAAGCTTTGTTCATGGAATCCACGTTTTGATTTAGGCACAGATAAAAAGTGGGGGAGAAATTTTTCACAGTGGATTCGGCTAGATGGGTGTTTTTCGTGAAAGATTGGCGAGGGGGGACCAGAGATTGGAGTTCAGATGAGCACCTGCCATGGAAATAACGATAAAACAAGGATAGGCTCGCAACGTCTCTTCTGTGGGAGAGAGGTTGCAGGGTAGAGAAAAGGGCATCCCCCACTAAGCCACAAAGTCTATTTTGTACTCTGTCAAGGCAGGATAGGCTGTTTTTTGCTGCTCCTGCCCAGATATGGCAACAGTATTCCATCCTTGGACGTACAGTAAGGACGAGTTCTTATTCTTCAAACCGGATGCTGGCCGAATTCCTTAGGGGACAGGAAGGATCAATGTGCCGTACCCCTGATTGGTCAGTATGTGGCCAAATAACACAGGGGAGAGGTATTGCTTCGTTAAAAGAAAAACGTTCCATTTGTTTCTGCTACAATATTGGTAAGGCAATGCCAAAAAATGTGCTGGTCGATTATTATTATGATTGCTATTAATATTTGTAAAAATAGAATGTCAGAAAGAATATTATCATAACGAAATAAATATTTATGGATAAAATTATTTATATTAAGATATTTTAATTGAAAAGAATGTTAGAACACAAACAATAATCTAAAAATAGGTTTGACCTCTAGAGTCTGATGTAGTATGACGTAGAGGTCACTTAAGATGGCGTAGGTCTTAGGAGAGAGTTTGGAAGACACTGATTGTTGCAGTGTACTAAATATAGTAAAAATAATGGAAAGAAACTCAGACATGTGCATGCGAGTACTACGTTTTTCTAAACAGTTCATTTCTTGTAAGTAAAAAAATTCTTGAGCTGAGATCGAAACCAAAACCTAAAGACAGTGAATCAAGTACAATAACTATTAGGTCAGCTTGACATGATCTTTAAAAAGTGTTTTCAAACCTACTTATTCTTAACATAATGTGAATGATGCATGCATGTGCAGTCGTGAAACAGTTGGCAAACAGATAAAAAATTTGATGACCCTTCCAAGTACAAATTTTTCAATTTTGACCCCTTAACAGCCTCTTTTTCTGGATGAAAACCAATTAAAAAAAAGTTTACCACATATCTGAATACCCTATATACCAAGTTTCAAGTCAGTAGATCAAACATTCGTTGAGTATATAGGTTGAGAAATATCCTCACACACACACACACACACACACACACACATTCTCACTTTTATAGATATAAAGATTAACCTTTTCTAATTCATTTAATGTTGAAGCAATTTATTGTAATTAATTTATAGCATTTGATAAGTGATTGGGTTGGAGGTGGCGATGGCAAAGTGGATAGAAATGTGGACTAATGACTACGGGCATACTGTTTGAATCTTTTGAATCTTTTGATTCTTTTGAATCTTTGGAATCTTTTGAATCTTTGGAATCTTTTGAATCTTTGGAATCTTTTGAATCTTTTGAATCTTTTGATTCTTTTGAATCTTTTGAATCTTTTGAATCTGTCTCTGCTTTATCGTTATTTTCATGATTAAAAAAAAAGAAAAAAATGAAAGACTGATGAAAATGCTATTTCCAAACTTAAGAGAAAAAAAGTGCTATATTAAACTTAAGCTTGGCAGACCAAAGAAAATGGTATTTCAAATTTAAGCTTCACAGACTGATAAACATACTACTTCAAACATAAGTGTGACAGACTGACGAAAATGTTATTTATTGCTTCTTTGATGAACATTACAATGCATCCAAATTTCTTTCACTTGAAGAAGGTATTCTATTCCCCATAAAAGTCATTATTGTTAGCTATACTGAAAATATCATATTGGTGCCTATGTTATGTTGAATATTTAGTCAGGATTTACTTGTGGCCTTCATGCTAGGTTGTTCTGACAAACGTCGGCACAGAGAGTCCCTTAGACACTTGAGGACAATGTCTAGTAGGCATTTAAGTCTTCTCTATGTAAATGTATTTGTTCTGTTAATTTTTTTTTCTTTTCTATCCATATTTAAATATAAATCTCACCTGTCTGTTTAAATGTATGTATGTATGTATGTATGTATGTACAGAGGAAGTCAACTCGATGGAAATTGCTCAATTTGTATGTCACATCTGCTTCAAGATGTGCAACTCTGTGGCGGGACTGCAGAGTCATCTGAGATGGCATGGACAACAATGTGGTGGCGATCATCTGGAAAGACGCAGCAATCATCATCATGTATGTATGCCTGCCAAAAAAAAGTTTACCACATATCTGAATACCCTATATACCAAGTTTCAAGTCAGTAGATCAAACATTCGTTGAGTATATAGGTTGAGAAATATCCTCACACACACACACACACACACACACACACATTCTCACTTTTATAGATATAAAGATTAACCTTTTCTAATTCATTTAATGTTGAAGCAATTTATTGTAATTAATTTATAGCATTTGATAAGTGATTGGGTTGGAGGTGGCGATGGCAAAGTGGATAGAAATGTGGACTAATGACTACGGGCATACTGTTTGAATCTTTTGAATCTTTTGATTCTTTTGAATCTTTGGAATCTTTTGAATCTTTGGAATCTTTTGAATCTTTGGAATCTTTTGAATCTTTTGAATCTTTTGATTCTTTTGAATCTTTTGAATCTTTTGAATCTGTCTCTGCTTTATCGTTATTTTCATGATTAAAAAAAAAGAAAAAAATGAAAGACTGATGAAAATGCTATTTCCAAACTTAAGAGAAAAAAAGTGCTATATTAAACTTAAGCTTGGCAGACCAAAGAAAATGGTATTTCAAATTTAAGCTTCACAGACTGATAAACATACTACTTCAAACATAAGTGTGACAGACTGACGAAAATGTTATTTATTGCTTCTTTGATGAACATTACAATGCATCCAAATTTCTTTCACTTGAAGAAGGTATTCTATTCCCCATAAAAGTCATTATTGTTAGCTATACTGAAAATATCATATTGGTGCCTATGTTATGTTGAATATTTAGTCAGGATTTACTTGTGGCCTTCATGCTAGGTTGTTCTGACAAACGTCGGCACAGAGAGTCCCTTAGACACTTGAGGACAATGTCTAGTAGGCATTTAAGTCTTCTCTATGTAAATGTATTTGTTCTGTTAATTTTTTTTTCTTTTCTATCCATATTTAAATATAAATCTCACCTGTCTGTTTAAATGTATGTATGTATGTATGTATGTATGTACAGAGGAAGTCAACTCGATGGAAATTGCTCAATTTGTATGTCACATCTGCTTCAAGATGTGCAACTCTGTGGCGGGACTGCAGAGTCATCTGAGATGGCATGGACAACAATGTGGTGGCGATCATCTGGAAAGACGCAGCAATCATCATCATGTATGTATGCCTGCCAAAAACTTTCGAGAGAGGGGACAGATTTTCACAAGATCAGTGTTGTTTTGAAGCTCGACCCTTCGGACGACAAATATTGCAAAATTGGCCAAAACAATTAATTCCTTCACCCTCAACTGGACAATTTTCTACAAGAAAGGGTCTTTTTTTTTTTTGCTTCGCCATTTTTGCAAGTCATTGTATCGGTTGGACTGACTTTACTAATTTCAACGTTCCGAACTTCTGGTTGTGTCATGAAATAGGAGTAAAACGTTAGGTTTTCTTTCACTTTCTTTTTTGCCTTTCACATCATGGGTTCAAGCATGTTTGACTACTACAACGTTTTTTTTTTTTACACATTCTTTTCCTCTTTTGCTGTTCAGGTTTGAGCCTGCCTGACTACTACTGTAAAGGGCAAAATGGGTGCGCACGTTTGTGTATGTCCATGAAAAGCTAGATTAAATTGATTAGATTCGGTTAGATTCGGTTGAATTGATTAGATTGGTTAGATCTGGTTAGATTGATTAGATTCGGCTCGATTCGGTTAGATTGATTAGATTCGGTTCGATTCGGTTAGATTGATTAGATTCGGCTCAATTCGGTTAGATTGATTAGATTCGGCTCGATTCGGTTAGATTGATTAGATTCGGTCCGATTCGGTTAGATTGATTAGATTCGGCTCGATTCGGTTAGATTGATTAGATTCGGCTCGATTCGGTTAGATTGATTAGATTCGGTTCGATTCGGTTAGATTGATTAGATTCGGCTCGATTCGGTTAGATTGATTAGATTCGGCTCGATTCGGTTAGATTGATTAGATTCGGTCCAATTCGGTTAGATTGATTAGATTCGGCTCGATTCGGTTAGATTGATTAGATTCGGCTCGATTCGGTTAGATTGATTAGATTCAGCTCGATTCGGTTAGATTGATTAGATTCGGCTCGATTCGGTTAGATTGATTAGATTCAGCTCGATTCGGTTAGATTGATTAGATTCGGCTCGATTCGGTTAGATTGATTAGATTCGGTTCGATTCGGTTAGATTGATTAGATTCGGCTCGATTCGGCTAGATTGATTAGATTCGGTTCGATTCGGTTAGATTGATTAGATTCGGCTCGATTCGGTTAGATTGATTAGATTCGGCTCGATTTGGTTAGATTGATTAGATTCGGCTCGATTCGGTAAGATTGATTAGATTCGGTTCGATTCGGTTAGATTGATTAGATTCGGCTCGATTCGGTTAGATTGATTAGATTCGGTTCGGTTAGATTGATTAGATTCGGCTCGATTTGGTTAGATTGATTAGATTCGGCTCGATTCGGTTAGACTGATTACATTCGGCTCGATTCGGTTAGATTTATTAGATTCGGTTCGATTCGGTTAGATTGATTAGATTCAGTTAGATTGATTAGATTCGGCTCGATTCGGTTAGATTGATTAGATTCGGTTCGATTCGGTTAGATTGATAAGATTTGGCTCGATTCGGTTAGATTGATTAGATTCGGTTAGATTGGTTAGATTTGGTTAGAGTAATTAGATTCGGTTAGATTGATTAGATTCGGCTCGATTCGGTTAGATTGATTAGATTCGGTTCAATTCGGTTAGATTGATTAGATTTGGTTAGATTGATTAGATTCGGTTAGATTTATTAGATTCGGTTAGATTGATTAGATTCGGTTAAAGTGATTAAATTCGGTTGGATTGGTTAGATTTCGTTAGAGTGATTAGATTCGGTTAGACTGATTAAATTCGGTTAGATTGGTTGGATTCGGTTTGATTGGATTCGGTTAGATTGATTAGATTCGGTTAGATTGATTAGATTCGAGTAGATAGCTTAGATTCGATTACATTGGTTGGATTCGTTTAGATTCGGTTGGATTGATTAGATTCGGTTAGATTCGGTTTAATTGATTGATTCGGTTCAATTCGGTTATATTCGGTTAGATTGATTAGATTCGGCTCGATTCGGTTAGATTGATTAGATTCGGCTCGATTCGGTTAGATTGATTAGATTCGGCTCGATTCGGTTAGATTGATTAGATTCGGTTCGATTCGGTTAGATTGATTAGATTCGGCTCTATTCGGCTAGATTGATTAGATTCGGCTCGATTCGGTTAGATTGATTAGATTCGGCTCGATTCGGTTAGATTGATTAGATTCGGTTCGATTCGGTTAGATTGATTAGATTCGGTTAGATTGATTAGATTCAGTTAGATTGATTAGATTCGGTTAGAGTGATTAAATTCGGTTAGATTGGTTAGATTTGGTTAGAGTGATTAGATTCGAGTAGATTGCTTAGATTCGGTTACATTGGTTAGATTCGTTTAGATTCGGTTGGATTGATTAGATTCGGTTAGAGTGATTAGATTTGGTAAGATTGGTTATATTCGGTTAGATTGATAAGATTCGGTTAGATTGATTAGATTCAGTTAGAGTGATTAGATTCGGTTAGAGTGATTAGATTCGGTAAGATTGATTGGATTCGGTTAGATTGATTAGATTCGCTTAGAGTGATTAGATTCGGTTAGAGTGATTAGATTCGGTTAGATTGATTAGATTCTGTTAGAGCGATTAGATTCGGTTAGAGTGATTAGATTCGGTTAGATTGATTAAATTCGGTTAGATTGATTAAATTCGGTTAGATTGATTAGATTTGGTTAGATTGATTAAATTCGGTTAGATTGATTAGATTCGGTTAGATTGATTAAATTCGGTTAGAGTGATTAGATTCAGTTAGAGTGATTAGATTCGGTTAGATTGATTAGATTCGGCTAGAGTTATTAGATTCGGTTAGATTGATTAGATTCGGTTAGATTGATTAGATTCGGTTAGATTGATTTTATTCGGTTCGATTCGGTAAGATTAATTAGATTCGGTTCCATTCGGTTAGATTGATAAGATTCGGCTCCATTCGGTTAGATTGATTAGATTCGGCTCAATTCGGTTAGATTGATTAGATTCGGTTGGATTTGGTTAGATTGATTAGATTCGGCTCGATTCGGTTAGATTGATTAGATTCGGCTCGATTCGATTAGATTAATTAGATTCGGCTCGATTCGGTTAGATTGATTAGATTCGGTTCAATTTGGTTAGATTGATTAGATTCGGTTAGATTGATTGGATTCGGTTAGATTGATTAGATTCGGTTAGATTGGTTAGATTTGGTTAGAGTGATTAGATTCGGTTAGAGTGATTAGATTCGCCTCGATTAGGTTAGATTGATTAGAATTGGCTCGATTCGGTTAGATTGATTTAATCTGGTTCGATTCGGTTTGATTGATTAGATTCGGTTAGATTGATTAGATTCGGTTAGATTGATTAGATTCGGTTAGATTCGGTTTAATTGATTGATTCGGTTAAATTCGGTTATATTCGGTTAGATTGATTAGATTCTGCTCGATTCGGTTAGATTGATTAGATTCGGCTCGATTCGGTTAGATTGATTAGATTCGGTTCGATTCGGTTAGATTGATTAGATTCGGCTCGATTCGGTTAGATTGATTAGATTCGGCTCGATTCTGTTAGATTGATTAGATTCGGCTCGATTCAGTTAGATTGATTAGATTCGGTTAGATTGATTAGATTCGGTAAGAGTGATTAGATTCGGTTTGATTGATTAGATTCGGTTAGAGTGATTAGATTCGGTTAGATTGATTAGATTCGGTTAGATTGATTAGATTCGGTTAGAGTGATTAGATTCGGCTCGATTCGGTTAGATTGATTAGATTCGGTTCGATTCGGTTAGATTGATTAGATTCGGCTCGATTCTGTTAGATTGATTAGATTCGGCTCGATTCGGTTAGATTGATTAGATTCGGTTCGATTCGGTTAGATTGATTAGATTCGGCTCGATTCGGTTAGATTGATTAGATTCGGTTAGATTGATTAGATTCGGTTAGAGTGATTAGATTCGGTAAGATTGATGTGATTCGGTTCGATTCGGTTAGATTAATTAGATTCGGTTCGATTCGGTTAGATTGATAAGATTCGGCTCCATTCGGTTAGATTAATTAGATTCCGCTCCATTCGGTTAGATTAATTAGATTCCGCTCAATTCAGTTAGATTGATTAGATTTGGTTCGATTCAGTTAGATTTATTAGATTCGGCTCGATTCGGTTAGATTGATTAGATTCGGCTCGATTCGGTTAGATTGATTTCATCTGGTTCGATTCGGTTCGATTGATTAGATCTGGTTAGATTGATTAGATTCGGTTAGATTGATTAGATTCGGTTAGATTGATTAGATTCGGTTAGATTCTGTTTAATTGATTGATTCGGTTAAATTCGGTTATATTCGGTTAGATTGATTAGATTCTGCTCGATTCGGTTAGATTGATTAGATTCGGCTCGATTCGGTTAGATTGATTAGATTCGGTTCGATTCGGTTAGATTGATTAGATTCGGCTCGATTCGGTTAGATTGATCAGATTCGGCTCGATTCTGTTAGATTGATTAGATTCGGCTCGATTCGGTTAGATTGATTAGATTCGGTTCGATTCGGTTAGATTGATTAGATTCGGCTCGATTCGGTTAGATTGATTAGATTCTGTTCGATTCGGTTAGATTGATTAGATTCGGCTCGATTCGGTTAGATTGATTAGATTCGGTTAGATTGATTAGATTTGGATAGAGTGATTAGATTCACTTAGATTGATTAGATTCGGCTCGATTCGGTTAGATTGATTAGATTCGGCTCGATTCGGCTAGATTGATTAGATTCGGTTCGATTCGGTTAGATTGATTAGATTCGGCTCGATTCGGTTAGATTGATTAGATTCTGTTCGATTCGGTTAGATTGATTAGATTCGGTTCGATTCGGTTAGATTGATTAGATTCGGTTAGATTGATTAGATTCAGTTAGATTGATTAGATTCGGTTAGAGTGATTAAATTCGGTTAGATTGGTTAGATTTGGTTAGAGTGATTAGATTCGAGTAGATTGCTTAGATTCGGTTACATTGGTTAGATTCGTTTAGATTCGGTTGGATTGATTAGATTCGGTTAGAGTGATTAGATTTGGTAAGATTGGTTATATTCGGTTAGATTGATAAGATTCGGTTAGATTGATTAGATTCAGTTAGAGTGATTAGATTCGGTTAGAGTGATTAGATTCGGTAAGATTGATTGGATTCGGTTAGATTGATTAGATTCGCTTAGAGTGATTAGATTCGGTTAGAGTGATTAGATTCGGTTAGATTGATTAGATTCTGTTAGAGCGATTAGATTCGGTTAGAGTGATTAGATTCGGTTAGATTGATTAAATTCGGTTAGATTGATTAAATTCGGTTAGATTGATTAGATTTGGTTAGATTGATTAAATTCGGTTAGATTGATTAGATTCGGTTAGATTGATTAAATTCGGTTAGAGTGATTAGATTCAGTTAGAGTGATTAGATTCGGTTAGATTGATTAGATTCGGCTAGAGTTATTAGATTCGGTTAGATTGATTAGATTCGGTTAGATTGATTAGATTCGGTTAGATTGATTTTATTCGGTTCGATTCGGTAAGATTAATTAGATTCGGTTCCATTCGGTTAGATTGATAAGATTCGGCTCCATTCGGTTAGATTGATTAGATTCGGCTCAATTCGGTTAGATTGATTAGATTCGGTTTGATTTGGTTAGATTGATTAGATTCGGCTCGATTCGGTTAGATTGATTAGATTCGGCTCGATTCGATTAGATTAATTAGATTCGGCTCGATTCGGTTAGATTGATTAGATTCGGTTCAATTTGGTTAGATTGATTAGATTCGGTTAGATTGATTGGATTCGGTTAGATTGATTAGATTCGGTTAGATTGGTTAGATTTGGTTAGAGTGATTAGATTCGGTTAGAGTGATTAGATTCGCCTCGATTAGGTTAGATTGATTAGAATTGGCTCGATTCGGTTAGATTGATTTAATCTGGTTCGATTCGGTTTGATTGATTAGATTCGGTTAGATTGATTAGATTCGGTTAGATTGATTAGATTCGGTTAGATTCGGTTTAATTGATTGATTCGGTTAAATTCGGTTATATTCGGTTAGATTGATTAGATTCTGCTCGATTCGGTTAGATTGATTAGATTCGGCTCGATTCGGTTAGATTGATTAGATTCGGTTCGATTCGGTTAGATTGATTAGATTCGGCTCGATTCGGTTAGATTGATTAGATTCGGCTCGATTCTGTTAGATTGATTAGATTCGGCTCGATTCAGTTAGATTGATTAGATTCGGTTAGATTGATTAGATTCGGTAAGAGTGATTAGATTCGGTTTGATTGATTAGATTCGGTTAGAGTGATTAGATTCGGTTAGATTGATTAGATTCGGTTAGATTGATTAGATTCGGTTAGAGTGATTAGATTCGGCTCGATTCGGTTAGATTGATTAGATTCGGTTCGATTCGGTTAGATTGATTAGATTCGGCTCGATTCTGTTAGATTGATTAGATTCGGCTCGATTCGGTTAGATTGATTAGATTCGGTTCGATTCGGTTAGATTGATTAGATTCGGCTCGATTCGGTTAGATTGATTAGATTCGGTTAGATTGATTAGATTCGGTTAGAGTGATTAGATTCGGTAAGATTGATGTGATTCGGTTCGATTCGGTTAGATTAATTAGATTCGGTTCGATTCGGTTAGATTGATAAGATTCGGCTCCATTCGGTTAGATTAATTAGATTCCGCTCCATTCGGTTAGATTAATTAGATTCCGCTCAATTCAGTTAGATTGATTAGATTTGGTTCGATTCAGTTAGATTTATTAGATTCGGCTCGATTCGGTTAGATTGATTAGATTCGGCTCGATTCGGTTAGATTGATTTAATCTGGTTCGATTCGGTTCGATTGATTAGATCTGGTTAGATTGATTAGATTCGGTTAGATTGATTAGATTCGGTTAGATTGATTAGATTCGGTTAGATTCTGTTTAATTGATTGATTCGGTTAAATTCGGTTATATTCGGTTAGATTGATTAGATTCTGCTCGATTCGGTTAGATTGATTAGATTCGGCTAGATTCGGTTAGATTGATTAGATTCGGTTCGATTCGGTTAGATTGATTAGATTCGGCTCGATTCGGTTAGATTGATCAGATTCGGCTCGATTCTGTTAGATTGATTAGATTCGGCTCGATTCGGTTAGATTGATTAGATTCGGTTCGATTCGGTTAGATTGATTAGATTCGGCTCGATTCGGTTAGATTGATTAGATTCTGTTCGATTCGGTTAGATTGATTAGATTCGGCTCGATTCGGTTAGATTGATTAGATTCGGTTAGATTGATTAGATTTGGATAGAGTGATTAGATTCACTTAGATTGATTAGATTCGGCTCGATTCGGTTAGATTGATTAGATTCGGCTCGATTCGGCTAGATTGATTAGATTCGGTTCGATTCGGTTAGATTGATTAGATTCGGCTCGATTCGGTTAGATTGATTAGATTCGGCTCGATTTGGTTAGATTGATTAGATTCGGCTCGATTCGGTAAGATTGATTAGATTCGGTTCGATTCGGTTAGATTGATTAGATTCGGCTCGATTCGGTTAGATTGATTAGATTCGGTTCGGTTAGATTGATTAGATTCGGCTCGATTTGGTTAGATTGATTAGATTCGGCTCGATTCGGTTAGACTGATTACATTCGGCTCGATTCGGTTAGATTTATTAGATTCGGTTCGATTCGGTTAGATTGATTAGATTCAGTTAGATTGATTAGATTCGGCTCGATTCGGTTAGATTGATTAGATTCGGTTCGATTCGGTTAGATTGATAAGATTTGGCTCGATTCGGTTAGATTGATTAGATTCGGTTAGATTGGTTAGATTTGGTTAGAGTAATTAGATTCGGTTAGATTGATTAGATTCGGCTCGATTCGGTTAGATTGATTAGATTCGGTTCAATTCGGTTAGATTGATTAGATTTGGTTAGATTGATTAGATTCGGTTAGATTTATTAGATTCGGTTAGATTGATTAGATTCGGTTAAAGTGATTAAATTCGGTTGGATTTGTTAGATTTCGTTAGAGTGATTAGATTCGGTTAGACTGATTAAATTCGGTTAGATTGGTTGGATTCGGTTTGATTGGATTCGGTTAGATTGATTAGATTCGGTTAGATAGATTAGATTTGAGTAGATAGCTTAGATTCGATTACATTGGTTGGATTCGTTTAGATTCGGTTGGATTGATTAGATTCGGTTAGATTCGGTTTAATTGATTGATTCGGTTCAATTCGGTTATATTCGGTTAGATTGATTAGATTCGGCTCGATTCGGTTAGATTGATTAGATTCGGCTCGATTCGGTTAGATTGATTAGATTCGGCTCGATTCGGTTAGATTGATTAGATTCGGTTCGATTCGGTTAGATTGATTAGATTCGGCTCTATTCGGCTAGATTGATTAGATTCGGCTCGATTCGGTTAGATTGATTAGATTCGGCTCGATTCGGTTAGATTGATTAGATTCGGTTCGATTCGGTTAGATTGATTAGATTCGGTTAGATTGATTAGATTCAGTTAGATTGATTAGATTTGGTTAGAGTGATTAAATTCGGTTAGATAGGTTAGATTTGGTTAGAGTGATTAGATTCGAGTAGATTGCTTAGATTCGGTTACATTGGTTAGATTCGTTTAGATTCGGTTGGATTGATTAGATTCGGTTAGAGTGATTAGATTCGGTAAGATTGGTTATATTCGGTTAGATTGATAAGATTCGGTTAGATTGATTAGATTCAGTTAGAGTGATTAGATTCGGTTAGAGTGATTAGATTCGGTAAGATTGATTGGATTCGGTTAGATTGATTAGATTCGCTTAGAGTGATTAGATTCGCTTAGAGTGATTAGATTCGGTTAGATTGATTAGATTCGGTTAGAGCGATTAGATTCGGTTAGAGTGATTAGATTCGGTTAGATTGATTAAATTCGGTTAGATTGATTAAATTCGGTTAGATTGATTAGATTTGGTTAGATTGATTAAATTCGGTTAGATTGATTAGATTCGGTTAGATTGATTAAATTCGGTTAGAGTGATTAGATTCAGTTAGAGTGATTAGATTCGGTTAGATTGATTAGATTCGGCTAGAGTTATTAGATTCGGTTAGATTGATTAGATTCGGTTAGAGTGATTAGATTCGGTTAGATTGATTTGATTCGGTTCGATTCGGTAAGATTAATTAGATTCGGTTCCATTCGGTTAGATTGATAAGATTCGGCTCCATTCGGTTAGATTGATTAGATTCGGCTCAATTCGGTTAGATTGATTAGATTCGGTTGGATTTGGTTAGATTGATTAGATTCGGCTCGATTCGGTTAGATTGATTAGATTCGGCTCGATTCGGTTAGATTAATTAGATTCGGCTCGATTCGGTTAGATTGATTAGATTCGGTTCAATTTGGTTAGATTGATTAGATTCGGTTAGATTGATTGGATTCGGTTAGATTGATTAGATTCGGTTAGATTGGTTAGATTTGGTTAGAGTGATTAGATTCGGTTAGAGTGATTAGATTCGCCTCGATTAGGTTAGATTGATTAGAATTGGCTCGATTCGGTTAGATAGATTTAATCTGGTTCGATTCGGTTTGATTGATTAGATTCGGTTAGATTGATTAGATTCGGTTAGATTGATTAGATTCGGTTAGATTCGGTTTAATTGATTGATTCGGTTAAATTCGGTTATATTCGGTTAGATTGATTAGATTCTGCTCGATTCGGTTAGATTGATTAGATTCGGCTCGATTCGGTTAGATTGATTAGATTCGGTTCGATTCGGTTAGATTGATTAGATTCGGCTCGATTCGGTTAGATTGATTAGATTCGGCTCGATTCTGTTAGATTGATTAGATTCGGCTCGATTCAGTTAGATTGATTAGATTCGGTTAGATTGATTAGATTCGGTTAGAGTGATTAGATTCGGTTTGATTGATTAGATTCGGTTAGAGTGATTAGATTCGGTTAGATTGATTAGATTCGGTTAGATTGATTAGATTCGGTTAGAGTGATTAGATTCGGCTCGATTCGGTTAGATTGATTAGATTCGGTTCGATTCGGTTAGATTGATTAGATTCGGCTCGATTCTGTTAGATTGATTAGATTCGGCTCGATTCGGTTAGATTGATTAGATTCGGTTCGATTCGGTTAGATTGATTAGATTCGGCTCGATTCGGTTAGATTGATTAGATTCGGTTAGATTGATTAGATTCGGTTAGAGTGATTAGATTCGGTAAGATTGATGTGATTCGGTTCGATTCGGTTAGATTAATTAGATTCGGTTCGATTCGGTTAGATTGATAAGATTCGGCTCCATTCGGTTAGATTAATTAGATTCCGCTCAATTCAGTTAGATTGATTAGATTTGGTTCGATTCAGTTAGATTTATTAGATTCGGCTCGATTCGGTTAGATTGATTAGATTCGGCTCGATTCGGTTAGATTGATTTAATCTGGTTCGATTCGGTTCGATTGATTAGATTCGGTTAGATTGATTAGATTCGGTTAGATTGATTAGATTCGGTTAGATTCGGTTTAATTGATTGATTCGGTTAAATTCGGTTATATTCGGTTAGATTGATTAGATTCGGTTCGATTCGGTTAGATTGATTAGATTCGGCTCGATTCGGTTAGATTGATCAGATTCGGCTCGATTCTGTTAGATTGATTAGATTCGGCTCGATTCGGTTAGATTGATTACATTCGGTTCGATTCGGTTAGATTGATTAGATTCGGCTCGATTCGGTTAGATTGATTAGATTCTGTTCGATTCGGTTAGATTGATTAGATTCGGCTCGATTCGGTTAGATTGATTAGATTCGGTTAGATTGATTAGATTTGGTTAGAGTGATTAGATTCACTTAGATTGATTAGATTGGGCTCGATTCGGTTAGATTGATTAGATTCGGTTAGAGTGATTAGATTCGGTTAGAGTGATTAGATTCGGTTAGATTGATTAGATTCGGTTAGAGTGATTAGATTCAGTTAGAGTGATTAGATTCGGTTAGATTGATAACATTCGGTTAGAGTGATTAGATTCGGTTAGAGTGATTAGATTCGGTTAGATTGATTAGATTCGGTTGGAGTGATTAGATTTGGTTAGATTGGTTAGATTTGGTTAGAGTGATTAGATTCGGTTCGAGTGATTAGATTCAATTAGATTGATTAGATTCGGTTAGATTGATTAGATTCGGCTCGATTCTGTTAGATTGATTAGATTCGGTTGGATTGATTAGATTCGGTTAGATTGATTAGATTCGGCTCGATTCTGTTAGATTGATTAGATTCGGTTAGATTGATTAGATTCGGTTGGATTGATTAGATTCGGCTCGATTCTGTTAGATTGATTAGATTCGGTTAGATTGATTAGATTCGGTTAGATTGATTAGATTCGGTTAGATTGATTAGATTCGGTTAGATTGATTAGATTCGGCTCGATTCTGTTAGATTGATTAGATTCGGCTCGATTCGGTTAGATTGATTAGATTCGGCTCGATTCGGTTAGATTGATTAGATTCGGCTCGATTCGGTTAGATTGATTAGATTCGGCTCGATTCTGTTAGATTGATTAGATTCGGTTAGATTGATTAGATTCGGTTAGATTGATTAGATTCGGTTCGAGTCGGTTAGATTGATTAGATTCGGCTCGATTCGGTTAGATTGATTAGATTCGGCTCGATTCGGTTAGATTGATTAGATTCGGCTCGATTCGGTTAGATTGATTAGATTCGGTTCGAGTCGGTTAGATTGATTAGATTCGGCTCGATTCAGTTAGATTGATTAGATTCGGTTCGATTCGGTTAGATTGATTAGATTCGGTTCGATTCGGTTAGATTGATTAGATTCGGCTCGATTCGGTTAGATTGATTAGATTCGGCTCGATTCGGTTAGATTGATTAGATTCGGCTCGATTCTGTTAGATTGATTAGATTCGGCTCGATTCGGTTAGATTGATTAGATTCGGCTCGATTCTGTTAGATTGATTAGATTCGGTTAGATTGATTAGATTCGGTTAGATTGATTAGATTCGGTTAGATTGATTAGATTCGGCTCGATTCTGTTAGATTGATTAGATTCGGCTCGATTCGGTTAGATTGATTAGATTCGGTTCGAGTCGGTTAGATTGATTAGATTCGGCTCGATTCAGTTAGATTGATTAGATTCGGTTCGATTCGGTTAGATTGATTAGATTCGGTTCGATTCGGTTAGATTGATTAGATTCGGCTCGATTCGGTTAGATTGATTAGATTCGGTTAGATTGATTAGATTCGGTTAGATTGATTAGATTTGGTTAGAGTGATTAGATTCGCTTAGATTGATTAGATCCAGCTCGATTCGGTTAGATTGATTAGATTCGGTTCGAGTCGGTTAGATTGATTAGATTCGGCTCGATTCAGTTAGATTGATTAGATTCGGTTCGATTCGGTTAGATTGATTAGATTCGGTTCGATTCGGTTAGATTGATTAGATTCGGCTCGATTCGGTTAGATTGATTAGATTCGGCTCGATTCGGTTAGATTTATTAGATTCGGCTCGATTCTGTTAGATTGATTAGATTCGGCTCGATTCGGTTAGATTGATTAGATTCGGCTCGATTCTGTTAGATTGATTAGATTCGGTTAGATTGATTAGATTCGGTTAGATTGATTAGATTCGGTTAGATTGATTAGATTCGGCTCGATTCTGTTAGATTGATTAGATTCGGCTCGATTCGGTTAGATTGATTAGATTCGGTTCGAGTCGGTTAGATTGATTAGATTCGGCTCGATTCAGTTAGATTGATTAGATTCGGTTCGATTCGGTTAGATTGATTAGATTCGGCTCGATTCGGTTAGATTGATTAGATTCGGTTAGATTGATTAGATTCGGCTCGATTCGGTTAGATTGATTAGATTCGGTTAGATTGATTAGATTCGGTTAGATTGATTAGATTCGGCACGATTCTGTTAGATTGATTAGATTCGGCTCGATTCGGTTAGATTGATTAGATTAGGTTCGAGTCGGTTAGATTGATTAGATTCGGCTCGATTCAGTTAGATTGATTAGATTCGGTTCGATTCGGTTAGATTGATCAGATTCGGCTCGATTCAGTTAGATTGATTAGATTCGGTTCGATTCGGTTAGATTGATTAGATTCGGTTCGATTCGGTTAGATTGATTAGATTCGGTTCGATTCGGTTAGATTGATTAGATTCGGCTCGATTCGGTTAGATTGATTAGATTCGGTTAGATTGATTAGATTCTGTTAGATTGATTAGATTTGGTTAGAGTGATTAGATTCGCTTAGATTGATTAGATCCGGCTCGATTCGGTTAGATTGATTAGATTCGGTTAGAGTGATTCGATTCGGTTAGAGTGATTAGATTCGGTTAGAGTGATTAGATTCGGTTAGATTGATTAAATTCGGTTAGATTGATTAAATTCGGTTAGAGTGATTAGATTCGGTTAGAGTGATTAGATTCGGTTAGATTGATTAGATTCGGTTGGAGTGATTTGATTTGGTTAGATTGATTAAATTCGGTTAGATTGATTAGATTCGGTTAGATTGATTAAATTCGGTTAGAGTGATTAAATTCGGTTAGATTGATTAGATTCGGTTAGATTTATTAAATTCGGTTAGAGTGATTAGATTCGGTTAAAGTGATTAGATTCGGTTAGATTGATTAGATTCGGTTAGAGTGATTAGATTCGGTTAGATTGATTAGATTCGGTTAGAGTGATTAGATTCGGTTAGATTGATTTGATTCGGTTCGATTCGGTTAGATTAATTAGATTCGGTTAGATTCGGTTAGATTGATAAGATTCGGCTCCATTCGGTTAGATTGATAAGATTCCGCTCAATTCGGTTAGATTGATTAGATTTGGTTCGATTCGGTTAGATTGATTAGATTCGCTTAGAGTGATTAGATTCGCTTAGAGTGATTAGATTCGGTTAGATTGATTAGATTCGGTTAGAGCGATTAGATTCGGTTAGAGTGATTAGATTCGTTTAGATTGATTAAATTCGGTTAGATTGATTAAATTCGGTTAGATTGATTAGATTTGGTTTGATTGATTAAATTCGGTTAGATTGATTAGATTCGGTTAGATTGATTAAATTCGGTTAGAGTGATTAGATTCAGTTAGAGTGATTAGATTCGGTTAGATTGATTAGATTCGGCTAGAGTTATTAGATTCGGTTAGATTGATTAGATTCGGTTAGAGTGATTAGATTCGGTTAGATTGATTTGATTCGGTTCGATTCGGTAAGATTAATTAGATTCGGTTCCATTCGGTTAGATTGATAAGATTCGGCTCCATTCGGTTAGATTGATTAGATTCGGCTAAATTCGGTTAGATTGATTAGATTCGGTTGGATTTGGTTAGATTGATTAGATTCGGCTCGATTCGGTTAGATTGATTAGATTCGGCTCGATTCGGTTAGATTAATTAGATTCGGCTCGATTCGGTTAGATTGATTAGATTCGGTTCAATTTGGTTAGATTGATTAGATTCGGTTAGATTGATTGGATTCGGTTAGATTGATTAGATTCGGTTAGATTGGTTAGATTTGGTTAGAGTGATTAGATTCGGTTAGAGTGATTAGATTCGCCTCGATTAGGTTAGATTGATTAGAATTGGCTCGATTCGGTTAGATTGATTTAATCTGGTTCGATTCGGTTTGATTGATTAGATTCGGTTAGATTGATTAGATTCGGTTAGATTGATTAGATTCGGTTAGATTCGGTTTAATTGATTGATTCGGTTAAATTCGGTTATATTCGGTTAGATTGATTAGATTCTGCTCGATTCGGTTAGATTGATTAGATTCGGCTCGATTCGGTTAGATTGATTAGATTCGGTTCGATTCGGTTAGATTGATTAGATTCGGCTCGATTCGGTTAGATTGATTAGATTCGGCTCGATTCTGTTAGATTGATTAGATTCGGCTCGATTCAGTTAGATTGATTAGATTCGGTTAGATTGATTAGATTCGGTTAGAGTGATTAGATTCGGTTTGATTGATTAGATTCGGTTAGAGTGATTAGATTCGGTTAGATTGATTAGATTCGGTTAGATTGATTAGATTCGGTTAGAGTGATTAGATTCGGCTCGATTCGGTTAGATTGATTAGATTCGGTTCGATTCGGTTAGATTGATTAGATTCGGCTCGATTCTGTTAGATTGATTAGATTCGGCTCGATTCGGTTAGATTGATTAGATTCGGTTCGATTCGGTTAGATTGATTAGATTCGGCTCGATTTGGTTAGATTGATTAGATTCGGTTAGATTGATTAGATTCGGTTAGAGTGATTAGATTCGGTAAGATTGATGTGATTCGGTTCGATTCTGTTAGATTAATTAGATTTGGTTCGATTCGGTTAGATTGATAAGATTCGGCTCCATTCGGTTAGATTAATTAGATTCCGCTCAATTCAGTTAGATTGATTAGATTTGGTTCGATTCAGTTAGATTTATTAGATTCGGCTCGATTCGGTTAGATTGATTAGATTCGGCTCGATTCGGTTAGATTGATTTAATCTGGTTCGATTCGGTTCGATTGATTAGATTCGGTTAGATTGATTAGATTCGGTTAGATTGATTAGATTCGGTTAGATTGATTAGATTCGGTTAGATTCGGTTTAATTGATTGATTCGGTTAAATTCGGTTATATTCGGTTAGATTGATTAGATTCTGCTCGATTCGGTTAGATTGATTAGATTCGGCTCGATTCGGTTAGATTGATTAGATTCGGTTCGATTCGGTTAGATTGATTAGATTCGGCTCGATTCGGTTAGATTGATCAGATTCGGCTCGATTCTGTTAGATTGATTAGATTCGGCTCGATTCGGTTAGATTGATTAGATTCGGTTCGATTCGGTTAGATTGATTAGATTCGGCTCGATTCGGTTAGATTGATTAGATTCTGTTCGATTCGGTTAGATTGATTAGATTCGGCTCGATTCGGTTAGATTGATTAGATTCGGTTAGATTGATTAGATTTGGTTAGAGTGATTAGATTCACTTAGATTGATTAGATTCGGCTCGATTCGGTTAGATTGATTAGATTCGGTTAGAGTGATTAGATTCGGTTAGAGTGATTAGATTCGGTTAGATTGATTAGATTCGGTTAGAGTGATTAGATTCAGTTAGAGTGATTAGATTCGGTTAGATTGATTAAATTCGGTTAGATTGATTACATTCGGTAAGAGTGATTAGATTAGGTTAGAGTGATTAGATTCGGTTAGATTGATTAGATTCGGTTGGAGTGATTAGATTTGGTTAGATTGGTTAGATTTGGTTAGAGTGATTAGATTCGGTTCGAGTGATTAGATTCGGTTAGATTGATTAGATTCGGTTAGATTGATTAGATTCGGCTCGATTCTGTTAGATTGATTAGATTCGGTTAGATTGATTAGATTCGGTTGGATTGATTAGATTCGGCTCGATTCTGTTAGATTGATTAGATTCGGTTAGATTGATTAGATTCGGTTAGATTGATTAGATTCGGTTAGATTGATTAGATTCGGTTAGATTGATTAGATTCGGTTAGATTGATTAGATTCGGCTCGATTCTGTTAGATTGATTAGATTCGGCTCGATTCGGTTAGATTGATTAGATTCGGCTCGATTCGGTTAGATTGATTAGATTCGGCCGGATTCGGTTAGATTGATTAGATTCGGCTCGATTCTGTTAGATTGATTAGATTCGGTTAGATTGATTAGATTCGGTTAGATTGATTAGATTCGGTTCGAGTCGGTTAGATTGATTAGATTCGGCTCGATTCGGTTAGATTGATTAGATTCGGCTCGATTCGGTTAGATTGATTAGATTCGGCTCGATTCGGTTAGATTGATTAGATTCGGTTCGAGTCGGTTAGATTGATTAGATTCGGCTCGATTCAGTTAGATTGATTAGATTCGGTTCGATTCGGTTAGATTGATTAGATTCGGTTCGATTCGGTTAGATTGATTAGATTCGGCTCGATTCGGTTAGATTGATTAGATTCGGCTCGATTCGGTTAGATTGATTAGATTCGGCTCGATTCTGTTAGATTGATTAGATTCGGCTCGATGTGGTTAGATTGATTAGATTCGGCTCGATTCTGTTAGATTGATTAGATTCGGTTAGATTGATTAGATTCGGTTAGATTGATTAGATTCGGTTAGATTGATTAGATTCGGCTCGATTCTGTTAGATTGATTAGATTCGGCTCGATTCGGTTAGATTGATTAGATTCGGTTCGAGTCGGTTAGATTGATTAGATTCGGCTCGATTCAGTTAGATTGATTAGATTCGGTTCGATTCGGTTAGATTGATTAGATTCGGTTCGATTCGGTTAGATTGATTAGATTCGGCTCGATTCGGTTAGTTTGATTAGATTCGGTTAGATTGATTAGATTCGGTTAGATTGATTACATTTGGTTAGATTCGGTTCGAGTCGGTTAGATTGATTAGATTCGGCTCGATTCAGTTAGATTGATTAGATTCGGTTCGATTCGGTTAGATTGATTAGATTCGGTTCGATTCGGTTAGATTGATTAGATTCGGCTCGATTCGGTTAGATTGATTAGATTCGGCTCGATTCGGTTAGATTGATTAGATTCGGCTCGATTCTGTTAGATTGATTAGATTCGGCTCGATTCGGTTAGATTGATTAGATTCGGCTCGATTCTGTTAGATTGATTAGATTCGGTTAGATTGATTAGATTCGGTTAGATTGATTAGATTCGGTTAGATTGATTAGATTCGGCTCGATTCTGTTAGATTGATTAGATTCGGCTCGATTCGGTTAGATTGATTAGATTCGGTTCGAGTCGGTTAGATTGATTAGATTCGGCTCGATTCAGTTAGATTGATTAGATTCGGTTCGATTCGGTTAGATTGATTAGATTCGGCTCGATTCGGTTAGATTGATTAGATTCGGTTAGATTGATTAGATTCGGCTCGATTCGGTTCGATTGATTAGATTCGGTTAGATTGATTAGATTCGGTTAGATTGATTAGATTCGGCACGATTCTGTTAGATTGATTAGATTCGGCTCGATTCGGTTAGATTGATTAGATTAGGTTCGAGTCGGTTAGATTGATTAGATTCGGCTCGATTCAGTTAGATTGATTAGATTCGGTTCGATTCGGTTAGATTGATTAGATTCGGCTCGATTCAGTTAGATTGATTAGATTCGGTTCGATTCGGTTAGATTGATTAGATTCGGTTCGATTCGGTTAGATTGATTAGATTCGGTTCGATTCGGTTAGATTGATTAGATTCGGCTCGATTCGGTTAGATTGATTAGATTCGGTTAGATTGATTAGATTCTGTTAGATTGATTAGATTTGGTTAGAGTGATTAGATTCGCTTAGATTGATTAGATCCGGCTCGATTCGGTTAGATTGATTAGATTCGGTTAGAGTGATTCGATTCGGTTAGAGTGATTAGATTCGGTTAGAGTGATTAGATTCGGTTAGATTGATTAAATTCGGTTAGATTGATTAAATTCGGTTAGAGTGATTAGATTCGGTTAGAGTGATTAGATTCGGTTAGATTGATTAGATTCGGTTGGAGTGATTAGATTTGGTTAGATTGATTAAATTCGGTTAGATTGATTAGATTCGGTTAGATTGATTAAATTCGGTTAGAGTGATTAAATTCGGTTAGATTGATTAGATTCGGTTAGATTGATTAAATTCGGTTAGAGTGATTAGATTCGGTTAGAGTGATTAGATTCGGTTAGATTGATTAGATTCGGTTAGAGTGATTAGATTCGGTTAGATTGATTAGATTCGGTTAGAGTGATTAGATTCGGTTAGATTGATTTGATTCGGTTCTATTCGGTTAGATTAATTAGATTCGGTTAGATTCGGTTAGATTGATAAGATTCGGCTCCATTCGGTTAGATTGATAAGATTCCGCTCAATTCGGTTAGATTGATTAGATTCGGTTAGATTGATTAGATTCGGTTAGATTCGGTTCGATTCGGTTAGATTGATTAGATTCGGCTCGATTCGGTTAGATTGATTAGATTCAGCTCGATTCGGTTAGATTGATTAGATTCGGTTAGATTGATTAGATTCGGTTAGATTGGTTAGATTTGGTTAGAGTGATTAGATTCGGTTAGATTGATTAGATTCGGTTAGATTGGTTAGATTCGGTTAGATTCGGTTCGATTCGGTTAGATTGATTAGATTCGGCTCGATTCGGTTAGATTGATTAGATTCGGCTCGATTCGGTTAGATTGATTAGATTCGGCTCGATTCGGTTAGATTGATTAGATCTGGCTCGATTCGGTTAGATTGATTAGATTCGGCTCGATTCGGTAAGGTTGATTAGATTCGGCTCGATTCGGTTAGATTGATTAGAGTCGGCTCGATTCGGTTAGATTGATTAGATTCGGCTCGATTCGGTTAGATTGATTAGAGTCGGCTCGATTCGGTTAGATTGATTAGATTCGGCTCGATTCGGTTAGATTGATTAGATTCGGTTAGATTGGTTAGATTTGGTTCGAGTGATTAGATTCGGTTAGATTGATTAGATTCGGTTAGATTCGGTTCGATTCGGTTAGATTGATTAGATTCGGCTGGATTCGGTTAGATTGATTAGATTCGGTTAGATTGATTAGATTCGGTTAGATTGGTTAGATTTGGTTAGATTGATTAAATTCGGTTAGATTGATTAAATTCGGTTAGATTGATTAGATTCGGTTAGATTGATTAGATTCGGCTCGATTCGGTTAGATTGATTAGATTCGGTTAGATTGATTAGATTCGGCTCGATTCGGTTAGATTGATTAGATTCGGTTAGATTGATTAGATTCGGTTAGATTGATTAGATTCGGCTCGATTCGGTTAGATTGATTAGATTCGGCTCGATTCGGTTAGATTGATTAGATTCGGCTCGATTCGGTTAGATTGATTAGATTCGGTTCGATTCGGTTAGATTGATAAGATTCGGCTCGATTCGGTTAGATTGATTAGATTCGGTTAGAGTGATTAGATTCGGTTAGATTGATTAGATTCAGTTAGATTGATTAGATTCGGTTAGAGTGATTAGATTCGGTTCAAGTGATTAGATTCGGTTAGATTGATTAGATTCGGTTCGATTGATTAGATTTGGTTAGAGTGATTAAATTCGGTTAGATTGATTAGATTCGGTTAGATTGATTAGATTTGGTTAGAGTGATTAAATTCGGTTAGATTGATTAGATTCGGTTAGATAGATTAAATTCGGTTAGATTGATTAGATTCGGTTAGATTGATTAGATTCGGTTAGATTGATTAGATTGGTTGGATTGATTAGATTCGGTTAGAGTGATTAGATTCGGTTAGATTGATTAGATTTGGTTAGAGTGATTAGATTCGGTTAGATTGATTAGATTCGGTGAGAGTGATTAGATTGGGTTAGATTGATTTTATTCGGTTAGATTTATTAGATTCGGTTTGATTGATTTGATTCGGTTAGAGTGATTAGATTCGGTTAGATTGATTAGATTGGTTAGATTGATTAGATTCGGTTAGAGTGATTAGATTGGTTAGATTGATTAGATTCGGTTAGAGTGATTAGATTGGTTAGATTGATTAGATTCGGTTAGAGTGATTAGATTCGGTTAGATTGATTAGATTCGGTTATATTGATTAGATTCAGTTAGATTGATTAGATTCGGTTAGATTGATTAGATTCGTTTAGATTGATTAGATTCGGTTAGAGTGATTAGATTCGGTTAGAGTGATTAAATTCGGTTAGAGGTATTAGATTCGGTTAGATCAGTTAGTTTCGGTTTGATTAGATTCGGTTAGATTGATTAGATTCGCTTTGGGTGTATTAGATTCGGTTAGAGTGATTAGATTCGGTTAGATTGATTAGATTCGGTTAGATTGATTAGATTCGGTTAGATTGATTAAATTCGGTTAGAGTCATTAGATTCGGTTAGATCAGTTAGATTCGGTTTGATTAGATTCGGTTAGATTGATTAGATTCGGTTAGAGTTATTAGATTGGTTAGATTCGGTTATATTCGGTTAGAGTGATTAGATTCGGTTAGATTGGTTAGATTCGGTTTGATTAGATTCGGTTACATTGGTTAGATTCGGTTATATTCGGTTAGATTGATTAGATTCGGTTAGATTTGTCAAATTTTGTTAGAGTAATTAGATTCGCTTAGAGTGATTCGAGTGATTCGGTTATATTCGGTTAGAGTGATTAGATTCGGTTAGATTGGTTAGATTCGGGTGATTAGATTCGGTTACATTGGTTAGATTCGTTTAGAGTCGGTTGGATATATTAGATTCGGTTAGATTCAGTTAGATTGATTAGATTCGGTTAGATTCGGTTAGATTGAGTGATTAGATTCGGTTATATTCGGTTAGATTGGTCACATTCGGTTAGCGTGATTAGAGTGATTCGGTTATAATCATTTAGATTCGGTTAGATTGATTAGATTCTGTTCGATTGATTAGATTCGGTATAATCGTTTAGATTCGGTTAGATTTGGTTAGATTGATTGGATTCGCTTAGATTCGGTGGGATTGATTGATTGATTCGGTTAGAGTCGGGTAGATTGATTAGATTTGGTTAGATTGATTAGATTCGGTTCGATTCGGTTAGATTCGGTTAGATTCGGTTATATTTATTGATTCGGTTAAATTCGGTCATATTCGGTTAGATTGATTAAATTCGGTTAGATTGATTAGATTTGGTTAGATTCGGTTATATTGATTAGATTCAGTTAGATTTATTAGATTCGGTTAGATTGATTAGATTTGGTATTATCGGTTAGATTGGTCAGATTCGGTTAGATTCGCTTGGATTCGGTTAGATTCGGTGAGATTTATTAGATTCGGTTAGATTGATTAGATTCTGTTGAATTCGGTTGGATTGATTGATTCAGTTATATTCCGTAAGATTCAGTTGGATTCAGTTAGATTGATTAGATTTGGTTATATTCGGTTTGATTAAATTGGTTAGATTCGGTTAGATTAGATTCGGTTAGATTAGAGTCGGTTAGATTGATTAGATTAGGTTAGATTGATTAGATTCGGTTAGATTTATTAGATTCAGTTGGATTCGGTTAGATTCGGGTAGAGTCGGTTAGATTGATTAGATTCGGTTAGATTGATTAGATTCGGTTAGATTGATTAGATTCGGTTAGATTGATTAGATTCGGTTAGAGTCGATTATTCGGTTAGATTGATTAGATTCGGTTAGATTGATTAGATTCGGTTAGATTGATTAGATTCGGTTAGATTGATTAGATTCGGTTAGATTCGGTTAGATTCGGTTAGATTCGGTTAGATTGATTAGATTCGGTTAGATTGATTAGATTCGGTTGGATTCGGTTAGATTCATTTAGATTCGGTTAGATTGATTAGATTCGGTTAGATTGATTAGATTCAGTTAGATTCGGTTAGATTGATTAGATTCGGTTAGATTCAGTTGGATTGATTAGATTGGTTGGATTCGGTTAGATTGATTAGATTCGGTTAGATTGATTAGATTCGGTTAGATTCGGTTAGATTCGGTTAGATTCAGTTGGATTGATTAGATTGATTAGATTCGGTTAGAGTGATTAGATTCGGTTAGATTCGCTTTGATGCGGTTAGATTTGCTTCAAAATTTTGCTGTCGGTGTTGATTCTGGCTGATAGCATCAAGTAACAGATTTTTTTTACTTTTGAAATCACAACTATATATTGGGAACAATATGATATGAAATAATCGATAGAGAATTGGCTCTATTATAATATATATGAAACCTGGATAAAATAAAATATATTTAAGTGTTTTTTATAACCGGGCAACGCCCCCCTCCTTCGCTATTATTTAAATATAAGATGAATCTTGTAATACGAAGACTCTTTCCTATAGACGAAAATGTTATTTCAAACTTTTGTGTGATAGACAGACAAAAATCACAGATTTTAAATAACTTCAAATCGCTTGAGTCAACCCAACCCAAAATCGCTTGAGTCAACCCCACCCAAATTGTAGGCCCACGTTCAGGGCTATTGACACAATATACAGGGTGGAACGATAAAATTGTCGTATAGAAAAGACGACATGATTCCATGTTATATTCGGCATGATTCCATTTCCGTTTGATGAAGATTGGTTTTCTTTTTTTCTATCTACTAGTTGGTAAGTTGTGTGCAAATCTCAAGAGTGAGAGGAGCCTTCTATCAAGTCTGGAAGTGACACAATGTTTAACGAGCGAGATCGTAGATGTATTGCTGTACAACTCATGCTCTCTACCAATCCAAGTTATGACAACAGGACCATTGCCGGCATCCTCAAAATGCAAATCTGGACGGTTCAACACTTGAGGGCACAGCTCAACAAAGTTTCTAATCACAGCTATAGTCTTTAGCGTGGTTTCAAATGAAGACCACATCATACTACCTCACGTCTTTGAAGTCGGCTTGAAAGTTAACACTAAAATGTACCTGGATGTGCTGAAGAGTGTGGTGATCCCCTGGTGCAATCAGGTGGCCGCTGGCAGACCCTGGATGTGGCAACAGGATTCGGCGCTGGCCCAAAAATCCAAAGAGGTTCAGGCTTAGCTTCAGAAGGAGTGTTACCCTTCTCTCACTGGTCCTTCTCCTCCTTCAACCTGAAACCACTGGACTACTTCGTTTGATCATGTCGAGAACATTATCAAAATGACCTCCCACAATGCCAAAACCAACCTGATCGCCACCATCCGCCGAGCTCCCATCGGTGCTTGTGGAAAAAGCATGCTACCTGTTCCGGACCCGTATCGAAGCGGTGATTGAGGCTGAAGGTGGCTACATTGAATAGATGTCAGCTCTACTACATACTCAAGTTACTTGAATTGATTTTTTCAATAAAAGTTTTAAGATAAAGCTGTAGTGTTGTTTTGTTTAGGGCGACACTTTTATCGTTCCACCCTTTTAAAAAGGAAAGTAGAAAGTAAAACTTTGATTTATTTTCAGAAGCTTCGTAATTCTCACTTCCCTTATTTTGTCCTTTAGTCCTCACATTCTATCAGCAATGTTACTGACAAAGGGAGGATAATTGTTGTTTTCTGGCCCTGAATATATTCATCTCACACTCATCGTTGGCTAGCTTTTGATCTTGAAATAGTATTTTTGTTTTAGCTCCTTAGTGATTTCATACGTTGTCTGGAGCGATTTCCGTAGAAAAAATTCCTTCAGTTCTTTTAAAGCTTTACTCTGTATTTTTTTTTTTTAACATTTGTAACAGTCACAAAGACCTATCTCCCTTTGTGAATCAATTCCCCCCTCCCCCTGAGCTGTTCGGCCACACACTGGCCAATCAGCTAATAGGCGCATTGACTCATCGGTCTCCTAAAGAACTACTTTTTAAAACTACAGAAAATCATCAATCAGAACCGAACCTTCAGCCAAGCAAAACCACTCCTCTTTCATCCCCTGTCCACTGGACACCTCTTCTTAGCATCGACGGCCTCCACTTGGAAAGAAGTAGTCATTAATTCGAGACAACACAGGGAATATACCAACTGATTGACACAGACCATAAAAAGAACTTTCTATTCCTTCTTTCTCTACCACAGTCCTACCTTTAACTTCCTGCTGTGAAATAAATTGCCATTTTTTTTTCGTTGCTATTGTGGAAAAGAAAAGTACTAGTGCACTTATAGATCCGTGCAGAAATAATAACATTATTTAGAAAGCCATTCTTAACATGGAGAGAGGAAGGTGTTTTGTACCTATTCTGTACTTTAACGTTACAATTTAATAAAAACAAATGTCATAAAGCCTGCATTAAACTTGAAAATATTATTTTTTAAAATAATGCGGATCATTAAGTGCACTAGCACCAAAAGAAGTTTTGTTATTCATTTCGTGCTGTGTTTTTCATTAAATATATTGAACTAACCTGGGTGATCCGCAGTGTTTAGAGGTGTGTTTTGAGCAAAAAGAGAAAAAAAAAAAAAAAAGCGGTAGTAGGCAGGCAGGCAGGCTCGAACTCATACCGTGAAGGAGGAAAATAATGTGAAAAAAAAAGTGACGTCTTTGCCGTTGCGTCCATCGCAAAAACAGAAGTTGTGAAGGTTTAAATTAAGGCTAGTCAATCGAATCGAAAAGAGGGGGACTTTTGAAAATATCGGCGAAAAAAGCGACCCCCCCTCCCTCTAGAAAAGTGCCCAGTTGAGGATGAAGGAATTAATATTTTTAGCCAATTTTTCGATATTTATCGTCCGAAGGGCCGAGCTTCAAAATGATACCAATCTTATGAAAATCCATCCCCTCTGTCAAAAGTTTTAGGCATACATACATACATACATACATACATACATACATACATACATACATACATACATACATACATACATACATGCATGCATACATACATACATTTAAACAGACAGGTGAGATTTATATTATAGATTAGGGGTAAACACATTACCTGTAAATATTAAGATCTATTGGACAAAACAAAACAAAACCAAAGAAAATAAAACGTCATAGACTGAATAATCTACAAAAAAACAACAACAAAAAAACAAACAAACAAAAACAAAAAAAGAAACAAAAAACCCAAAAAGAAACAAAAGACAGTCATCAGGTTGTGATTGCACGTTTATAAAATGAAGAAACGCTAGTTTTTGAAGATAAGCCACGTTTGGTCAAAGGTTTTAGGGACAAACTTTGCGCAACATGAAATAAGACACGTTAAAAAAAAAACAAAAAAAAGAAACATTCACAAACCTCATTCGCATTCAGCCGTTTTGTAGAATACACTACGAATCTTTCAAGTAAAAATGTTTGCATTTCCAAACAAAACAGGCATTACCATTAGATTTATGAAAATAATAACTGACTACAAACAAGGAAGGAATTTGATGGTGAACAGCAGAAAATATATCCATCAAGATGCCTTGAAATCAAATTATGACGTCATTATTATTGGAGCAGGTCAGATTTTATATTTATCTTAATACTACAATCATTATACTTTATTATACTAAAACTGAGTTAATCAACGTTGGTTTTCAGAAAGCTTAAAGGTAGTACGGTATTAATCTATCTATATATCTATAAAAGTGAAAGTGTCTGTCTGTGTGTGTGCCTGTGTGTTTGTCTGTGTACATTTCCCTATACAATAACTCTGTCAATTTTCAGTCTACAGACTCAAAATTTGATATACAGGATATTAAGATTTGGGAAAATCTTTGTAATCCGTTTTCGGTCAGAAATTTAGTTGTTAAGCGATTAAAGTTCAACGATTTGACCTTTGAGAACTCTATCAAACTCCTCCGCCAATTTTGGATATAAATACTTGAACTTTTAGATATAGGTCCTTGGACATGGATCTAACTTAATAACTTGATTTGAGCCGAAAACAATAAATGTTAAGGGGTCATAATAGGGGTCAAAGTTTTACAAAATTTACCTCTGCGGTCAATACCAAATAACTCAGACAATTTCTGGTCTAAACATTTGAAATATCACATAAAGGGTATTCAGAGATAGGGCAAGCTTTTTAATCGGTTTGGGTCGAAAATTTGAGCTACCAATATATAAATGTATGCATGTATGTTTGCATGTCTGCCTAAAACTTTCGGCAGAAGCGACGGATTTTTACAAGATGAGTATCGTTTTGAAGTTCGACCCTTCAGACGACAAATAACGAAAAATTGGCTAAAAACATTAATTTCTTCACCCTCAATTGGGCACTTTTCTACAGGGAGAGGTCGCTCTTTTCACCGATATTTTCGAAAGTCATCCCCTCTTTTCGATTGTCTAGCCTTAATTTAAATCTATGTTACTTCCGGTTTGTCTGTGGTCGTAACAGCGAAGACGTCAGGTTTTTTCACGTTCGTTTCCTCCTTCGTGGTACGGGTTCAAGCCTTCCTTCCTACTACCACTTTTTTTTTTTTTCTTTTGCGCAACATAAACACCCGGGCAATACCGGGAACCCATGCTAGTGTATCTATATATTGATACAATAGCATGTGTGTTATTTTGTGTGTCACGCTTACATCTTTTTTCTTCCAAGTGACTGTCATTTAATTGTTACGCCCTTTCGTTTCTTGTAATAGATAATTTTACCAAGAATTCTTCATAAATTTTGGTTTCGGTTTCAATTATAGTTCCATCCATCCAGTGCAGCCGCAGCTGAGATTGAACTCACTCCACGAGTTTTGTAGTGTAATTCAAATCTTGTCGGTAGCTGAATATTTGATGCTTCGCCAGGGCTATCAAGGGTATTTTTTTATCATGACGCCTACGTAAATGGGGTGCCTACGATGGCTCACGAGAGTCCCGTCTACCTCCAAGAGAAGGATAGACCGCGCTAGTTTTTCAACCTTATATTTTACCTAGCGGTACATAGAGTGCCTCGCCTTCCCAAACGGTCACCCATCTGATACTGGCCAGGCTTAACGTTGCTTAACTTCGGTGCTCTGGTGACAACCAGTGTGGAAACGTGATTGTGCCATATTATAGCTGATGGCACTCAAGTCATCTATATATTTTTTTAAATAATTGTACCAAGAATTTTTCATAAATTTTGGTTTCGGTTTCGATTATAGCTGAAGGAACTCAGGTTACATATATATATTTATATATACATATATATATTTTTCTTCATAAGTTTTGGTTTCAGTTTCGATTCAACCTGATGGACCCAAGTCACATGGATATATTTTTTTTATTTCTGAAATCACAACTTTATAGTATATGAGAATCGATAAAAACTTGACTCTTTAATGATATATATGAAATTTGCATGAATTAAAATATCATATTTAAGCATATTTTACCACAGGGCTGCGCCGGGTGTCCCTGCTAGTTTAGATAAATACTTAGTGTAGTATCTGTTCTTCAGATGCGGCACTTCCATTTCTCGTTCTCTTTCAGTGGAGGAGAAATCCTTCACGACTGAGACAATTTTTATTTTTGTACCTTTTCTCCACAGTAAAAAATGACCCTGGTGTCTAACTCTGCCCCGTGGGGAGGCATTGTAAGTAGGTACAATAATATCAGGGCGTCTCCATTTACACCGAACATCCACAGAATGCCAACATCAATATATTACATATGAATGAATCATTATGCATTATTATACTAAAACTGAGTTAATCAACGTTGGTTTCCATAAAGCTTTTTTCCTATTTGCATCACACAAAATACATGTTAAAATATTTTCCAGTTTTGGGATTGAGTTACGTTTAGAAAAACCTTCAATTTTACTGTAAATCTATTATTATGCTAAAGCTAAGTTAATCGACGTTGGTGTCTTCACACAAAATACATGCTAAAATATTCTTCAGCTTTGGGATTGAGGTTTATTTGAAAAAGAAAATCCATTTTAATTGTTTTAATTAGCTAGAAGATGCAATTAACTAAGCAAGTGACTCATTTCTATCACTCTCACCCTCTCTCACTGTATGTTGTTTGTCCTCCCCATGCTTTTATTTTAAATAGTATTGATCAATCTTGGTTTAGCCCCCCCTCTCTCTTTGTTTATTAATAGCCGAAGGTAATGAATAAAGAAAAGAATAATCAAAAAGATTGGAAATATCAGCACGGGTAATAATACTATTTAAAGGAAATATCAGCATAGGTAGGGATACTATTTAACTCGTAGCTTAAGAGATAGATAGATAGATAGATAGATAGAGAGAGGAGGGAGGGAGGGAGGGGAGATATAGTGAGCAGAAATATACTAATTTTGAATTTCATTTTTTATTTTAAATAATAAACTGACTTTGCAAACTCAGTTATTTTCTAACTTAAACAAGCTAGTCCAAGCTCAATGGATGATCAATTAGCAAGTATATGATTGGGGTACATCCCAATCTTATAATGTAAATTCCCTTCTTTTTTTTTTTTAAATAAATCTCACTCTCACAAAGGAGATGATCTGAATCAGACACGATGAAAAGAAAACACAAAGAATATTATATTTATAGAACAATTTAATTGCAAGCCAAAATTAATAGGTTATGAAGCAGGCCTTATAAAATTAAAATCGAACACCAAAACTATGAGTTGGCAGTTTTTTCTTTCTAATACTTCTGAACAATTAAGATATTCGGTCTCCTTGGTTGGATGAGTTTATCTGTTTCTAACCCCATGTGTTATATATTCGCTATGGCCTGTCGTCAAAGGTGTTTTTCAGTTTATATAATTTCTAAAAAAAATCAACCTTTGTCATTGTCTCGATATATACACTTGGCAGCAAAGTGAAAACTCACACAGCTAGTTATAAAATATTTTGTTTATTCAAAATAACCTTTTCGGTTTCAGAATGACAGTTTTGACATTAGTGATGGATGTGTGACGAGATTGGTGTGTGTTGCTTAGCTCGCCCATCGTTGTCGTTTTTTCTCTTTTTTCCAATTTTCTGCACATCTATTTTATTGGCACAGATGACGTCAACATTCCACCATCCATTGTCCTGAAATGTCGGTCAATCTTGCTGACCTAATCTCCGGGGATTCTACGTCCCCCACTTTTACTTCTTTGACGTCATTCCCGGGAACACCCACCTCCAGGCTTCTGACCAACTTTCCTTTAATGTCATTCCCCGGCATCTTGATTATCCAACACATGTCCCAAAGATTTTGTGGCTTTCGTTTTTCAGTACTATGTCCTGCTTGTGTCTGTCATTTGTTTATGTATTCAAACTTTTTTTGTATTGTTTCCAGTGTACAGTTTCACCACACAATTGTATCTGTTCTTGTGTTCTTTTGCTGCATTCACTTTTCATATGATTCACTATACCGTCTTTTTGTCCACAGAGTCTATATTTACTGTTTTTCTTGATTTAATCTATTTTAGTTTTAATCTAGTTAATTCGGAAAGTTGGTCAATATCCTTCACCTGCAATGCATTGTGCATAATCATTAGTTTCCTAGTCTTCA
Source organism: Euprymna scolopes (assembly GCF_053919585.1). Classification (NCBI taxonomy): domain Eukaryota; kingdom Metazoa; phylum Mollusca; class Cephalopoda; order Sepiida; family Sepiolidae; genus Euprymna; species Euprymna scolopes. The sequence continues at coordinate 160,170,989 of NC_136489.1, read as the reverse complement.
GATCAAAGTGTCTTAGTTCTTCTTTTGTTTAGTTTATGAATACATCAGAGTATCTTATTAGTGATACTACCCAGGCGTTTATTCCTTAAACGTATTAATACTATTATATGGCTTCGACTAAGGCCCTTAATTGATCGCTGTCAACATCTAATGGCCGACCACTACACTCATCATCTTCAAGACTCCCGTCGCCGCCACAAAATTTCTTTAACCACCATGGTGCTGTGTATCCAGTAGTGATTCCTGGGCTAAATGCATCATTGATATCGTGAGCTGTTTCAGCAGCTTTTCAGCCTAGCTTGAATTGAAATAAGTGATTGTGCGAATTTGCTTTTTTATAATCTCATATTCAACGTTCTAAAAAGAAGACATAATTGTTTTAAAACGATTGCAATTTAAACGATTAGATAGAGCGAAAAACGCTCTTTAAATAATATATAAAGTTTTTTTTTTTTTTTTTTTTACACAGTGATCACCACTTATCAAGGCCCGGAAGCCACTCAGGGATAAGGGTTATTGCAAGTACATTACGTTAGTGTGGAGATTTGATGAAGTGTTTAATTAAGGGGGCGGTTCATTAGGAATTTGTTAACATTGGACTTGAAGACATCCAAGTTGTAGTCTGGAGGGAAGCAGGCAGACGGAACAGAGTTCCACAGGTGTGCAGTTCTAAGAAAGAAGCTTTGTTCATGGAATCCGCGTTTTGATTTAGGCACAGATATAGAGTGGGGGAAATTTTTTACAGTGGATTCGGCTAGACGGGTGTTTTTCGTGAAAGATTGGCGAGGGGGGACCAGAGATTGGAGCTCAGACGAGCACCTGCCATGGAAATAACGATAAAACAAGGATAGGCTCGCAACGTCTCTTCTGTGGGAGAGAGGTTGCAGGGTAGAGAAAAGTGCATCCCCACTAAGCCACAAAGTCTATTTTGTACTCTGTCAAGGCAGGATAGGCTGTTTTTAGCAGCTCCTGCCCAGATATGGCAACAGTATTCCATCCTTAAACGTACTTGGCTTTTATATAGATAGAGAATTGCATCAGTAGTGAGATATCTTCTGGAGCGGTAGAAGGATCCCACCATCTTTCCAGCGACCTTGGCAACAGACTTGATGTACGTGTTCCATTTCAGATCAGGAGTAAAGGTCAAACCCAGAAGCTTGTCAAAACACGGGGCCTCACCCAGACGAGAGCCATCCATCACAATTGATGCCAGATGGGGATCAGAGCGTTGATGATGTAAGGATAGGAGTTTGGTTTTGGATGCATTAAAGGTAACCAGCCACATCTTCCCCCACTGAACCACGCGCTCGAGATCAGAGGAGAGAGAATCAGAGAGAACTTTGTCATTTACAGCCTTTGATGTGTTGCCGTAGATGGTTGTGTCATCAGCATAGATGTCAATGAATGATTTAAGTATATGTTTAGAGAGGTCATTGATGTAGATCAGGAAGAGAGTTGGGCCCAGGATTGACCCCTGAGGGACTCCAGCATTTATATTGCAGGCCTCCGATTTTTGTCCATCTACCACTACTCTTATGAGCCTATCGGAGAGAAATGATTTAATGATTGAGAAAACATTTCCAGTTATGCCGTAGCTGGAAATCTTGTGAAGTAGACCCTTATGCCATACCTTGTCAAAGGCCTTTGATATGTCAAGAGCAATTGCCCTAGAAAGGAAGCCTTTGTCAAGAGATTCACTAATCCTGTGGGATATAACCGTCAGCACATCTGCGGTAGATCTTGCAGAGCGGAAACCATATTGTGTGTCACTAAGAAGGTTATTCCTGCTGAGGTGGTTGACTATTTCTCTATTTAATATGGATTCCAGCAACTTACTCATAACACATAGGAGACTTATAGGTCTGTACTGAGAAGGAGATGACTTATCACCTGAATTCTTAAATACAGGGCAAACTGATGAGGTCTTCCAGGGAGTCGGAAAGCACTTCTCCTTAAGGCAGCGCTTAAATAGTTTCGTAAGTATGGGAGCAAGTTCTGGTTGAAGCTTTTTTAACACTATAATTGGGATGCCATCAGGGCCAGTTGCTTTACTGGAATCTAGGTTCTTTATTAGCTTGGCGACCTCATGCACGGATATTTGTATGTTACCTAACTTGTTCTGTGTTATAGGAGGAAATATGGGGAGTTGATGGCCTTCGTCGCATAGCATAGAATTAGCTGCAAAGTTCTTTGCAAATAGTTTGGCCTTGTCTGACGCTGACGAGATGACCTCTGGTCCATTGATAATGGTTGGGATAGAACGCACACTTCTGTTCAGGATCCTATTTGTTATTTGCCAAAACTGGTGGGATCCAAGCCGCTGATCAGCTACCTTGGATTTAACAGACTGGGCATATAGCTCTCTTGCATTTTTTATTACTCTTTTACAGTGGTTGCTGGCAGACCTGAAAGCAGCTTTAGTCTCAGTGCATCTATTACGTTGGTAGCTATGGAAAAAGTGATTTCTGTAAAGGTATTATAACGAAAACTTGTTGCAAAATACATCATTTGAAATCAAAATAAAAAATTAAAAATTGTTTCAACACCACTTATAAGTCTCTCGCCATCGTTCATCTCACCCGGTGTACACTTTTCCTCTCCGACCCCACGCCGGCCACAGCCAGCCATTTCTTAGCTTCACTTTACACATCCATTTTCTTCGACGTCGACTTTATTTTTGTACCTTTTCTTCACGTTAAAAAACGACCCTGGTGTCTAACTCTGTCCCTTAGGGAGGCATGGTAAATAGGTACACGTATATATACTATGACGTCATTGTGAACAAACAGAAATAAGGATTTATAATATATATATATATATATATATATATATATATATATATATATATATATATATGGCAAAACATCGTTAATTCATTAACCATGCAGCATCAGCCGTATAGCGCAATTATGGAAGTCTTGACTGTCATTTGGGCGGTCGGGTTTCGATCCTGGTTTGAGGCAGGTGCCTGTCTAGACGCACTGATAAGCTGTGAAACAGCGAAACAGTACTGTATCCGTATATATATATATTATAATGCATTTTTATTAGCGTCTCGAAATAAAGTTCTTTTATAAGTCTGTTATATTTTCATAATTAGATGTTCGATTTCAGGCCGGGGACAAATGGTGCCGAGAGAGTTCTGGATAAATTTAGCTGGCAAGCTACAGGATATTTTTTTAATAATAAAAAAATTTATGTGGTCAGTTTCTCTTTAGCATTAATATATATATATATATATATATATATATATATATATATATATATATATATATATATATATATATACATACAGGGTGACCGAAAACAAACGGGCCCCAACTCTAATTAGGCCCCATTTCTTAGTGTTTTGTCCGAATGAAATGAAACTTTGGTCATAACTAGTTTATTATATTCAAAACAACACATCAAAACACTAGGGTCTTTGGCCTTTTTTTCTCCGTTCTACAGCATATGTTCTAGATGGCCTCCATTTAGCTTTTTTTTTGGGGGGGGTCACCCTATATATATATATATATATATATATATATATATATATATATATATATATATATGTGTGTGTGTGTGTGCGTGTGTGTGTGTATATATATATGTGTGTGTGTGTGTGTGCATATATATATGTGTGTGTGTGTATATATATATTTTATTACCGTTTTATCTGCTTAGTTACACATGTTTCGGTTACCGAATCATATCAACGATCAAATAACTTCATCAGACTTTACAGAAACAATTATGATCAGGAAAAACGACATTAGAAGGAGCATGTGTCTGGTTGAATATTTTAAACTCCTCCTCGTCCCTTACCACCTTAAAATGTTTCTTAAATCTTAAAACTTAACTGTTGTCGAATTAGAATTAAAATTCTTTTTCCCTTTTTTTTTTGTGCTCCTTCTAATATCTTTTTTTCCTAATCATAATAATTATTTCTGTAAAGTTTGATGAAGTTACTGGATCGTTGATACGATTCGGTAACTAAGCACTATGCAGATTGCGTATGTATTATTATAGAATCAATCCTCTATTGAATTATGATAAATGGCGCCGAAAGAGTTCTGGATAAATTTGACTGGCAAGCTACTGGATTATTATTGTTTTTCATTAATTTAGAAAAGTTATATGGCCAGTTTCTCCTTGTCATACATCCGGTCTTCTTCTATGGTATCCTCCCGTCTGGTTCTTGTGTAAGTAAATCCACTCACGCCATTGAGTGAATCTACTTGCGTTTACGGAAATACAACACTCATAAGTAATTTCCTCAAAGATATCGCCCCTGCCTTTTTTTTTGTTTATCCGCAACGGCACTCAATAGCATTAATATATGTATATATATACTAGCAGTTCAGTCCAGCTTTGCTCGGGCCCTATGTACTGTTCATAACTTCATGTGCATATATATATATATATATATATATATATATATATATATATATATATATATATATATATATATATTTTAAAGGCGATTAGAACAATAGTCTAAAGAGCAGAGTGTATTTTAATGTAATAGTGAAATTACTAGTTTAATTAAAATACAGGAAAGAAAAAGTGCTCGTTGTAATTTAGATATATAATAAGCTCGATAGGTAAATATCCTAGAGCTAATTTAATATTTAGTAATGTGATTAATAATTTAAAAACCAAATTATAATTAAATTAAAAATCCGTTTCATAAGAAGGAACAACAACAAAATCAAATATTTGTACGATCGTTTCGGAAAACAGTGTTTTTATTGTGGTAGACATCAAGTTACGGACAACAATTATTACATACAGCTTTCTAATAAACAAGTTTTCCTCGTCAGCAAATATTGGAAAGGGTTTTTATTAAATGTAAAAGACACCATAAATAAACCTAGCATTAAAGCAAGGCAGATGTATTTCAAAATGCCTCTCACTGAAGTTGATTGCCGAAATATACGTGTAAAATAATCCGATTTCAATTAAACGTAAGATTCTTACAAACGACGCCATCTTTTCTCTCGTCTCACACAGCTGACGTGATATTCCAAACAAACACAGACGGAATTTCGTGGCTTAGTGGGGGATGCCCTTTTCTCTTCGCTGCAACCTCTCTCCCACAGAAGAGACGTTGCGAGCCTGTCTTTGTTTTACCGTTATTTCCATGGCAAGTGCTCGTCTGAGCTCCAATCTCTGGTCCCCCCTCGCCAATCTTTTACGAAAAACACCAGTCTAGCTGAAGCCACTGTCAAAAATTTTCCCCACTCTCTATCTGTGCCTAAATCAAAACGTAGATTCCATGAACAAAGCTTCTTTCTTAGAACAGCACGCCAGTGGAACTCTGTTCCGTCTGCCTGTTTCCCACCTGACTACAACTTGGATGTCTTCAAATCCAACGTAAACAAATTTCTGATGAACCGCCCCCTTAAGTAGACATTTTATGAAATCTCAGCACTAACGTACAACGTACTGTACATGCAATAACCCTTATCCCTGAGTGGCTTTTTGTAAAAAAAACAAAAAAAAAAACAAAAAAAAACGACATTATCATTATTATTTTTTTATGTTTTTTTGCAAATTAGTCAACGGGGCAAATTATTCCTAGTAATATATAATAATCTTTAGAGGATTAAGCATATTGTACGACCAGGCAAAACCGGGTTGCCAGCTAGTTTTAATACAAAAATATAACAATCAATGTTTTATTTACTACAAACCGTAGCGCTCTCAACTCTATATCTACATACAATACACTACTTTATTTTACTAACCCCATCTTTTGGGATCGCCTTTCTCTTACTATTACTCCCACCTTTTTTATATCTAATTTTACCCTGATCAATAAATGCTATTTCATAAATGAAACGAAATATCAAATCCGAAGTTAAATTATTTGTTGCTTCATATAGTTTGTTCTTTGCGTATTCTGTTCAATATTTACTAGCAGGACCTGTGGAAATTCCGCAGCAGGCTCTTTCATATGTAATGTATTGATATTGGCGATCTGTGGATGTTTAACATAAGTGGAGACGCTCTGATATTATTGTAGCTCTTTTGTTAAAACTGCAAAAGCATTTATCTAAGCTAGCAGGGACGCCCGGCGTAAAATATGCTTAAATATGATATTGTAAATTATGCAGATTTCGTATATATTAAATATAAAATACATTTTCTATGGATTCTTATATATTATAAAGTTGTGATTTAAAAAAAAAAAATATATCTATATGACTTGGGTGCATCAGCTTGAATCGAAACCGAAACCAAAACTTATTTATGATATATATATATATATATATATATATGCTAGCAAAAGTACCCGTCGTTGACTGGGTTCAAAAACAGCCTACAGAAAATGGACTCTGATTTATGAAAGTACTAGCGGGAGTACCCGGCGTTTCCCAGGTGTTTGGAGGGGTGTGTGGTGTTAAATAAAAAAGAAACCGAGGAGGGGGGGTTAAGATCGAACTCGAAGCCCTGAGGCGAAGCTTGAAAATAAAATCGGCCAGCCAGAATGAGTTACTGAAAGATGTTTGAATTTATTTAAGTAAGAACCAAATTGACAGGTGCGCACACGGAAGTCGTTGAGTGTTACGACGACGACAGCAATAGCTATTCAGCAAATGAGGTCAATGATCAGGTTTGTTTGTTATAAGCGAAGTAAAAAAGAAAACAATGTTAAAACTTTAGCGGGGGGGGGGGTAATCAAAAGATCGAAAAAAAAACACAAAAAAACTAACATAAGGCAAACGAACGATGTTAAATGTAAAAATCGAAAAAACAAAAAAGAAAAATGGCTTAAGGAAGCCTGTTTCGATATTAAAATTTAAAAAATCAGTGGGTACCCGGGTGTTTTGGGTGTGTGGTCGGGGGTGGATAAGTGAAGTAAAGAAAAAAACAAAAAAACGAACGTTACGTGAAAAATGGCTTAAATATCACGATTTAAATTTAAAAAATCGAAAAAAGAAAAACCAAAAGACATCTTACACCACGATTCGAACCCAAAACATTTAGATAACGAACCAATGCGCAAACCAACTGAGCTAACACGACGTACATGAAATTTAGTCAATTTTTCAACTATTTGAAGTAAATCAGGTCATGACGTCATCTGACGCATGCGTAGAACCGGTCGTCGTCACGAGAGGACCGTTTTTGTTGACCCCCCCTCTCGAAAATTGTCGATTTCAGGGTGAAAAAAATAAACGCTTTTTGGCCAATTTTTCGATATTTTTCGAGCGAAGGATGGAGCTTCAATATGATACTGAGTTTGTGAATTTTTGTTCCGTCTGTCGAAAGCTTTTAGTGAACGTGCAAACACATATACATACATACAAACATAGATACACACATTTTTGCTTTTATATATATAGATGATAGGTTATGAAAAGGAAGAGTTGTAAAGAGATAGCTTCGAATTTGGGGGTATCAAAACCAAAGCAAAATATGATGAAAGTAAAAATAAAATAGATAAACCTCATAATTTATTATACCATACCTGTTCACACTGAAACACGTATCACAATATTCTGTGGATCTATATTAAAAAACCTTGTTAAACTTTGTGACATAGTTCCATTCTATGATGGTCAGGTGCGAACGAACACCCCATAATTTTATTATACCATATTTCTTCAAACTGAAATATAATTATCAAAGTATACTTATCCAGATAGATATGAAAAGTCTTTATTAAAGTTTGTGCCTATTTCCATTCTGTGGAGGCCAGGCGCGAACACAGACCCCACAATTTTATTATACCATCCCTATTTAAGATAAAACATACTTATCAAAGTATTATTATGTACATCTATATCAAAAACACTTGTAAACGTATTTTTTTAAATTTTGAATTTTTTTATTTCCATACTTTGTGTACCAGGCGCGAACGCAGACCTCACAATTTTAATGAATCATCATTATGCCAGATCAAACATACCCATTCCTGTGTCTCGATACATCTTCTATCTTCTATCATTATATGTGATCAGTTTTTATAATAGTCAACGATATAGGAGCCTATTCGTGACCAGACACACACACAGACGTTCAGCTTTATATATATATATATATATATATATATATATATATATATATATATATATATATATATATATATATATATATATATAAACTAAATTGCTAACTAACTTGAGTTCCTTCAGCTATAATCGTAACCAAAACTTACGAAGAATTCTTGATAAACTGTTTATTAAAAAAAATAGTTTACTGGAGTGTCATCAGTTATAGTCGAAACCAATACCAAAACCAAAACTTATGAAAAATTCTTGGTAAAATTATTTATTATAAGAAACGGAAGTCCATAACAATTAAACGACAGTCACCCGGATGTAAACGTGACACACATTGCATTGTTCAGTCTTTTACTGACATATTTAATATTCAGATTTCTAAAAGAATGAACAATCAACTCTTTTTTTCCGATATAAACAATATTTAACTATTCTAACAGAATTTAGCAATAGACTAAATTTCTAACATTCCATTTCTTAACATTGCCTAAAGGGTTCGATTCTAGGCTTATCCTAATCTCATTTTCACTTATTTAATATTCTTCTTATTTACATGGAAAGGGGACAGCCCTTTTCCATGTAACATATATATATATATATATATATATATATATATATATATATATATATATATATATATATGAAGGAACCCAGGTTATATATATATATATATATATATATATATATATATATATATATATATATATATATATCCTGGGTTCCTTCAGTTATAATCAAAACAAAAATTCCTGGTAAATTA